>NW_025347608.1:0-1065 GCF_016433145.1 Gracilinanus agilis | reverse complement strand
AAAAAAAATACAATTGTTTTTGAGGGGTTTGTAGCAGGAAACGTTGCTGAAACTATTGTCTCAATTAGTATCTTTGTTGATTCCTTGGGATTTTCCAACTATGATGTATCATCAGCAAATAGGAATAGCTTTATCTATTTTCTTTTCTTCTAATTTTAGCAGTATTGTTTTTGCTTGTGCATTCACAATAATGATTGTTAATTCTATATTTTTTTTCATCAGATTCTCATACTTTTTCTTCTCTTTGTTTTTGACATTTTAGCATTAAAAAGAGGATAGAGTAGAGCAAATGTACTCAGCATCAGTGGTTTAAGTTCATTGTGATCTGCTTCTGTTTCCTTGCCCCTCTTTTTTTTCCCTTTCTCAGAGTCTGATGACAAACTTTTTTATCCTTTCATTATTTTATTTTAAACCCCTTTTCTTGATCTACCCCCCTGCCCATGGTTAGAGTTCTTTCATTTAAGACTGTAGCATTAGTTCCTCTTTAGATCTACCTTGCTTCTTATTTCTCTCTCTCTCTCCCTCTCNTTAAAATTTAAAAAAAAATACAATTGTTTTTGAGGGGTTTGTAGCAGGAAACGTTGCTGAAACTATTGTCTCAATTAGTATCTTTGTTGATTCCTTGGGATTTTCCAACTATGATGTATCATCAGCAAATAGGAATAGCTTTATCTATTTTCTTTTCTTCTAATTTTAGCAGTATTGTTTTTGCTTGTGCATTCACAATAATGATTGTTAATTCTATATTTTTTTTCATCAGATTCTCATACTTTTTCTTCTCTTTGTTTTTGACATTTTAGCATTAAAAAGAGGATAGAGTAGAGCAAATGTACTCAGCATCAGTGGTTTAAGTTCATTGTGATCTGCTTCTGTTTCCTTGCCCCTCTTTTTTTTCCCTTTCTCAGAGTCTGATGACAAACTTTTTTATCCTTTCATTATTTTATTTTAAACCCCTTTTCTTGATCTACCCCCCTGCCCATGGTTAGAGTTCTTTCATTTAAGACTGTAGCATTAGTTCCTCTTTAGATCTACCTTGCTTCTTATTTCTCTCTCTCTCTCCCTCTC
>NW_025347607.1:0-1402 GCF_016433145.1 Gracilinanus agilis | reverse complement strand
ATATAATAATGTATAAATCTTATTTAATACATTAATATATAACTCCCTTGTATAAATATATAATATATAACTCTGAAATAATAACTCCTATAATAATTTCTATAATAAGAATAACAATAAAAAGTTATAGCATTTATGAGATGTTTACTCCATACCAGGCAGAGTGCTAAGCATTTCATAAATATCATCTAGTTAGATCTTTATAACAACCCTGAGAAATAGATGCTATTATTATCAGGCAGACAGAGGTTAAGTGAGTTGGCCAGTCATGCAACTGATAAATGTATGAAGCCAAATTTGAACTCAATTCTTACTGCCTTCAAGTCCAACTCTTTCCATTGAACCATCTGGATGTTTGTTTAAATACAAAAAATGTTTAAATAGAAAATGATTAACTTTTTTCAGCTTAGTCAATTATACAGTATAATCATATCTCTACCTCAGTATTCCTCTCTTATTATGGAAATATTACTGGATTAAGAGGCAAGCCTCTTAGATTCAATATTTAGCAATGCAATTATTTACCTGTGTAACTTAACCTTCAGGGAATTGTTAGTGTTCCCCTTTTGTGATCTTACCTTCCTCATATGTCAGTTTTGGATTTAAATCATCTTTAAGGAAATTTATGGCTCTAATTATGAATCTGATACTTTTTTTAGGCTCAGGAAAAGAAGACAATTTTAAGAAAGAGATTGAGCCTTTCTGGAACCCAAAGGAAAACATGTTGACTGTGTCAAAGAGCCAGTTTAATTTGCTAAGTGCAATATCTGAATTAACCGCCAGGTGGCAATTTGTTTGAGCTACTGGCTTCTTAGGCATATATGCACAGGGCAATCTGATTCATTCATTCTCTTAATCCTACACTCAACAAGCATTTACTAAGCATATACTATGTGCCTAAAACTATGCTAGGTACTTAGAATATGCATCCCTACCACCACCAACAACAACAGCAACAACAAAACAGTGTCAGCATTTAAGATGCTTACATTCCAAGTGAGAGAAACAACATGTTCCTAGAACAGTAAATATGAAACACATCCAAAGTAATTTGAAGATCCTCTTCCAAGGAGATGATAGAATTTACTGCAATGACAAATGCAAACACATTTTTAAAATAACTGTACTCTGGCCTTTTGCCACTAGAGGGTAGTAAGATCTTCAAATGACTAAACTCTTTTTTTTCCTTCTCCTCCTTGATCTCTACCCCATAACTATGATATTTCCTAATCCTTGAGTAAACTTTATGTCCTTGACCTCTTTGAGGTGGCCTAGAGGTAGGATCACTCGGTCTAAAGGTATGGGTATTTTTTCCCTCCCTCTTTTTCCCTCCTGTACCTTCCCTCTCTCTTCTCTCCCTCTCTCTTCTCTCCCTCTGTCTCTCTGTCTCTCTCTCCCCCCA
>NW_025347606.1:0-4315 GCF_016433145.1 Gracilinanus agilis | reverse complement strand
ATATATATATATATATATATATATCAGTAATTAACCTTGAATTCTTAGGGTCAAATGGTCTCTGTCTATATTCATTATTAACAAAGATATTTGTACATAAGGTGACCATTGGAAAAAAATGAGACATGTGAGAAGTTACTGATGTCTCTTTAGAATCATATTCAAGGACTGTGAAAATGTCTCAGTAGGAAACTTAAAATTGAAATTTGTCCACTAAATCATTTGTGGAAGTGGAGAAAATAAAATCATAATCCACCTGAAGGAGGAGGAAACTTCTGTCCTGTAAAATCCTGAGATTTTAAGTTTAGAGTAGAGGTGTCAGAAATATAGCCCTGGGTCTATATGTGAGACACATATATCACAACTTGTTTACCTATCCCCAAAATGATGGGCATCTCCTCAACTTCCAAATCTTTTCCAGTACAAAGACAACTGCTATAAATATTTTGGAGCAGATAGGTTCTTTTGCTTTTTCCTTGATCTTCTTAGGAAAGAGACTCAGAAATGGTATTGCTGGGTGTAAGGGCATGCATAGCTTTATAACTCATTGGGTATAAATCCAAATTGCTCTACAAAATAGTTAGATCATTTTGGATCTTCACCAGTGTGACCCTAGGCAAGTCACTTAACCATCATTACCTAGCCCTTACCACTCTTCTGCCTTGGAGCCAATACATAGTATTGGTTCCAAGACAGAAAGTATGGGTTTTTAAAACAAACAAAAAAATAAAAACAACAGTGTATTAGTATCTCCATTTTCCACATCTCTTTCAAAGGTTTTGATTTCTTCATTTGACAATTGTCTGTTTGTATCTTTTACCCATTTATCAGTTTGGCAATGGATCTTATTCTTATAAATTTGACAAAGTTCACTATATTTTATATGTCAGCCTTATTTCTGAGATTCTGTTTATTAAAAAAAAATCCGTATTTTTCTGCTTTCCTTAAATTTGGCAATGTTTGTTTCATTTGTATAAAAACTTTTCTATTTCATGTCCTCCAAGCTATATATTTTACATTTCACAATGCTATTCATCACTTTTTGAATCATAAATTCTTCTTCTATCCATTAATCTAATAGATAATATGTTCTCTGTTCTAATTTACTCATGATAATTCTCTTTATGTCTAGTTAATGTATCCATTTTGGTCTTACTTAGTGAATGGTATTATCAGTGTTTCTTGAAAGCTTATGGATAATGGGAGTGGAAATTCAAGATTGGATAAAGGAAAGAAATGGTCAGTTTAAGAGAGAAAGAGAGAGGGGCAGAGAGAGAGAGAAATTTGGTTGGCAATTAATCAACTAAGATATTTTTCTCCAAACATTAAAAATATATTATTTTATATCATTTTTAAATGGTTTCTGAACATCTAGAAAATAAAATGATGATTTTAAAGGACTTATAATACCTGCATTTAAAAAAGTTCATTCCAGGGAAAGAGCTAAGAAGACAGCAGAGTAGCAGGAGCTTTCTGAATATCTTTCCAATCAAGCATTAAAAAGCATCCTAAAAGTATAGACATCATAATCAGACAAGTAAAGGAGCTCTCCCACTGAACTCAGCTTTAAATTTAAACAGTGTTTGAGGATTTCCACCCTATAATGGAACAAAATTACACTTAAGAAAGCACAAGCTGATCACCCCTCCCCCATACCACCTACCACACCAATGTCAGAGTAAGGGCTTCGGTGATCTCTAAATTCTCAGAAGCTGACTGAGGGCACCACAGGCTTACCCCTAAGGGCAGTGCAAGGCCTTTGCAGGAAGACTTGGGCCCTGAAGGTGAAGAGCCTGGGCAGCAGAGCATAGAGATTGAGATTGGGCAGAAACAAGGCTGGTCACAGAAGAGGCAACAGGGACTGAAAAAATAGCCTCAGGGCAAAATCTTTTAAAGCATACTGCACAAAAAACCTCCCTATCTTCCTCACTCAGGATTCTGACTGGGAAGGGAAGATACTACCAAGGCCTTTAAAGCCCTATAAGACAGAGGCTAAGAAAGCAATGTCCACCAACATACAGGAACCTCAATCCACTAGTAGCAAAAGGAATAAGCAGCAAAAACAAAAAACAACAACTTTTGACCCTGTATAATTTATATGAAGAAAAAGATCAAAATACAGAAGCAACAGAAGAGAGTAACAAACAAGCAAACATATCCAAACTTTCCAAAAAATGGAAATTGGTCACAAGCTCTAAAGGAACTGAAAAAAAGGAGTGCAAGAACCAAGTAAGAAAGACAGAAGAATAATGAGAAGAAAAGTTGGTGAAAAGAAATGAAAGTAATTCACAAATAAAATAACAGCTTAGAAAACAAGATTTCCCACATAGAAAAAGAGACACAGAAACCAAATAAAGAAATAAGCAAATTGGAGACCAGAATTGACCTTTTGGAAGCCAAGAAAAACCAGATAGACCAAACCAAAAAGAAAAATCAAAATATTATAGCTAAAAATTACTCATTAAAGAGTAGAACTGGGCAAGTAGAAGCTAATGATCCCACAAGACAGCGAGAACTTATGAAACAAAATCAAAAGAATGACAAAATAGAAGGAAATATGAAGTAACTTAAATATCTTGTTGAAAAGACAACTGACATGGAAAAGAGGTCCAGAAGAGACAATCTGAGAATTATTTGTCTACCTGAAAACCTGGGGGGTTGGGGGGAATAAAAGTCTTGATATCATATTATAAGAAAATATCAAAGAAAACTGCCCTGATATTCTTGAACGAGAGGGCAAAATAGACATTGAAAGAATCCATAGACCATTCCCTACATTAAATCCTCAAAAAACACAACCCCCAGGAATATAATTTCCAAATCCAAGAGCTTCTAGGTCAAGGAGAAAATATTGCAAGCAGCCAGAAAGAGATAATTGAAATATCAAGAAGCCCCAGTAAGGATTACACAGGATATGGCAGCCTCCACACTAAAGGACCGCAAGGCTTGGCATATGATATTCAGGAAGGCATGAGAATTGTGTCTACAATGAAGAATAACAACCCATCAAAACTAACTACATACTTTCAAGAGAAACTATGAGCATTTAACAAAATAGAATAGTTCCAGGCATTCCTAAAGAAGAGACAAGAACTAAATGGAAAGTTTGATGTCCAAATACAAAATTTAAGAGAAGCATAAAAAGGTAAACAGGAAGGGGGATTTAAGGGCTTCAGTAAGGTTTAATTGATTATATTCCTATATGGAAAAATAATTTCTATAACACTTAAAAGTTGTTGTCATTGTCATAGTAGATAGAAGAATTATTCATAGACAGAGATCGTGGGTACTAAGTTGTTTAAGATGATATGTAAAAAAGAATTGTGGGGGGAAGAAAATGGTACTAAGAGAAGAAGAAAAATAGGATAAATTATACCACATAAAGAGGTGCATTGGAGTGGTAGGAGAATACTATTATAAGAAGGGGAAGAAGAGAGTGGTAATAGGTAATACTTAAATCTTGCTCTCAGTTGAATCAGTTCTGAGAGGGAAGAACAGCCAGATCTATTAGGGTATAGAATTCTATCTTACCCTACAAAGAAGTGGAAAGAGAATAATTAAGGGGCATTACAAAGGAAGCAAAAGTTGGGGGGGGGGGGCAATTAATAGACCTTAAATAAAAATAAGAGGGGAATAAGAAAGGACAGTATGGGAAAGAAGGTAAAATAAGGGTGGCAAAAAGGGGGACTGATTAAAAGCAAAACACTGGTGTAGAAGGAAATAGTGAAAGAAGAAAGGGCAGGACTAAAAAAGGACATCATAATGACAGGGAATACACAGGTATTAATCATATCTCTGAATATGAATGGGATAAACTCACCCATAAAATGTAAACAGAAAGCAGAGTGAATTAAAAACCAAAATCCTACAGTATGTTGTCTACAGAAACACATAAAGCAGGTAGATGCACACAGGGTAAAGGTAAGAGACAGGAGCAAAATTTATTGGGCATCAACTGAGAAAAAGAAGGCAGGAGTTGCAATCATGACATCTGACTAAGCCAAAGNCTAGAGACAGGAGGTCCTAGGTTCAAACCCGGCCTCAGCCACTTCCCAGCTGTGTGACCCTGGGCAAGTCACTTGACCCCCATTGCCCACCCTTACCAATCTTCCACCTATGAGACAATACACCGAAGTACAAGGGTTTAAAAAAAAAAGAGATAGGGAAAGTAATTACATCCTGATAAAAGGCAGTATAAGAAATGAAGAAATATCAGTACTCAATATGTATATATACACCAAGTGATATAGCATCCATATTTTTAAAGGAAAAACTACTGGAGCTTAAGGAGGAAATAAATAGTAAAACTATACTC
>NW_025347605.1:396-1080 GCF_016433145.1 Gracilinanus agilis | reverse complement strand
ATGATGATGATGATGGTGGTGGTGTTGGTGATGATGATGATGGTAATTGTGATGATGGTGATGATGATGGTGATGATGATGTAATGATGATGATGGTGGTGGTGATGATGGTGATGATGATGGTGATGATGATGTAATGATGATGATGATGATGATGATGGTGATGATCATGATGATGGTGGTGATAGTGATGGTGATGTAATGATGATGATGATGATTGTGGTGGTGATGGTGATTTAATGATAATGATGATGATGGTCATGATGATGATGATGGTGGTGGTGATGGTGGTGGTAATGATGATGATGGTAATTGTGATGATGGTGATGATGATGTAATGATGATGATGGTGGTGGTAATGATGATGATGGTAACGGTGATGATGGTGATGATGATGATGGTGGTGGTGATGTCATGATGGTGATGTAATGATGATGATGATGGTAATGGTGATGGTGGTGGTAATGATGATGATGATGTGATGGTGGTGATGATGATGATGGTAATGGTGGTGGTGATAGTAGTGGTAATGATGAGGATGGTAGTGGTGATGGTGGTGGTAATGATGATGATGGTAATGGTGATGATGGTGATGATGATGTAATGATGATGATGGTGGTGGTGATGGTGATGGTGATGTAATGATGATGATGATGATGGTGGTGGTGGTGGTGATGGTGATGG
>NW_025347605.1:0-315 GCF_016433145.1 Gracilinanus agilis | reverse complement strand
ATGATGATGATGATGGTGGTGGTGTTGGTGATGATGATGATGGTAATTGTGATGATGGTGATGATGATGGTGATGATGATGTAATGATGATGATGGTAATGGTGATGATGGTGATGATGATGGTGATGATGATGTAATGATGATGATGGTGGTGGTGATGGTGGTGGTAATGATGATGATGGTAATGGTGATGATGGTGATGATGAAGGTGATGATGATGATGATAATGGTGATGATGGTGATGATGATAGTGATGATGATGTAATGATGATGATGATGATGATGATGATGATGATGATGATGATGATGGTGGTG
>NW_025347604.1:0-10242 GCF_016433145.1 Gracilinanus agilis | reverse complement strand
TATATATATATATACACAAAACTAGGGGGGAAAGAAGGTAATAATAAGAAAAATAGGAAAAGAAACAAAAAGGAATAAATTTACATTCCATAAAGAAGCGTGTGGGACCAACAAGTATCAGATTTTAGAGGGTACTTAGAGACTTTTGTCTAGAGAATGGAAGCTAAGATTGCCTAGAAACTAGAGATCATGTCATGAAAGTGATGTGGGTTGCCATGCAGACAGGTTGGTGTATGGACATTGGCAGGTTGTTATAAGGCTTTAGGCAGGAGCTCTGAAACTGGCCAATCAGCATAGATTCAGTAACCATCCTTTGGAGTCTGTGCAGAATATTTCAAAAGTAACTTGAAGTTATCCCAGGGTGTTTAGCATATCTTTAGCATCCAATTTGCATTGTAGTTTGCTCCCCACTAGTGGGCAAACAGAGTGAATTATGGGTAAGGCCACTCAGACCAAGGTGTACTATGGATAAAATGACATCAGTTCCTTGAGAACATCAGGGCAACAACCACCCAAAGAAATGACCTGTATCTTAGTAACTAACTACAACATTCTTGTAAACATCTTGGGGCTTTTCCACTAACAGGTCTTTCCATCCTCATAGTCACTCTATCACTAGGGCCATTCAACCACCTTCCTCCCTCTCTCAATAAAGCTTTTTCCCTTCCCAAGAAATTGCCTGAGCTGTCAATTCTTTGGATAAGACTCTAATTTCACTGGATCAATTGAAGTCCAGTCAATAAGTGCTTGGTAAGCACTTGCTATGTGCCAGGCATTGTGCTAAAGGACATATATAGAAAGAAAGGCAGAAATATAGTTCCTTGCCCTCAAGGAGTTGACAGTCTAATCATGCAAAGTACTATCTATAAGCAAGATCCATCTGGGCAAAGCTGAGATAACCAAAATAGGTAAGATACTAGCATTAAGGAGGACCAGCAAATGCTTCTTGTAGAAGATTGCATTTTAGCTATGACTTCAAGGAATCCAGGGAAGTCAGGAGATGGATACCTGGAAGGAGAGCATTCCAGGAACAGCCCAGAAGTAGGACATAGAATTTTTTAAGGACTAGTAAAGAGGCCAGTGCCATTAGATCCACACAGAGTAGGTTAAGAGCTGGGAAAAGAGAAGACTTAGGAAGGGGCATGCTTATGGTTTTGGGAGAGATATGAAGGTCTGTCATGGGGAAAGCGATTCAACTTGCTCTGTGTTGCACCAGGAGGTTTGACTTTTGAGGAAGAACTTCCTACAAAGAAGACCAGCTCTAAAGTTCAATGAAAGCTACTAAGTTCCCCTTCTCCAGAGGCCTTCATGCAGAGCTTGGATGACCATTTGTTAGGGAGCTGTTAGGAGGAATTCTTTTTTTTAAACCCTTACCTTTGATCTTAGAATAAATTCTATGTATTAGACTTCCCATCTCTAAGTCTGGCTCTCAATCTACTGAGACATCTCATTGCCTCCAGGACAGATTTTTGTTCATGTATGAGTTGAACTAGATGGCCTCTGAAGCACTCACATTCCTATTTCGTGAACTATTGTCTATAGAACTTGCTTCAGTGGTCTGCCAGGCTGCTCATTCTACATCATCAAGGCAAAAACCAGGGGAAGCTAGGCTAAGTGGATAGAGACTCAGCATCTAGAGATGGGAGGTCCTGTATTCAATCTGGCCTTAGACACTTCTTTAGCTGTGTGACCTTGGGCAAGTCACTTAACCCCCACTGCCTATCCCTTACTGCTCTTCTGCCTTGGAACATATGCTCAGTTTTGATTCTAGGATAAAAAATAACAGTTAAAAAACTGAGGACTGGATATATAGAAATTGGAGTCTGAATAAGAATAAGAACTGCCAGTTACAGAGAATTTTACATGTTATTTCACTCGATCCTCATATCTTGTGAGTTAGGTGCTCTATTGTGTCCATTTTACAGATGACATTGACTTGATCAGAGTCATAGAACTGGTTAGTGCCTAAGACAGGAGGAATCCAAGTCTTCCTGACTCTGGCTAGCTCTGGCCTCTTTCTGCTACATTACATTTTCTCTGTGAAGAGATGCTAGTTGAATCAATGGAAACTCATTAGATCACTAAGAGGGAGATAGGGAAAGGAGAAGGCACAAGTCAGGGCCCCCTGGGGTGGGAAGGCTTATGCATAGGTGTGACTTGTGACCTGACAATGGTACTTGATATAGATCCTCTTTGTCAATTAGCTTCCATTAGTCTTATTATTTCAGGAAAGCTTCATCTTCATTTAGATTGATCTTAAAGGGCAATAGTTTTAAAGTCATTGGCCCCCAGCCCTTCCTGTCAAATAGTTAATGATCTGTAAACAGAGGCTTGCTTACCTGGTCGAAGGCACCTTGCCTTGAACTCTTATAAAAGGAAGGAACATTTTCTAAGGTCAATACCAATAGAGGTTTTCTATATCTGGATTTTTCAGAATTGTTGACTTGGGTTTTCTTAAGTCCATAGGCAAAATGAAAACTGCCTCTTTTTAGGATCATAAAATTTAGAGGATTTCTGGGCATTGGAGCTGGGGGAAGAGACCTGGAAAGACAGATAGACAGAGAAAGAAAAAGGTACTGGAGTTGGAAGGAACCTCAGAAACTATTTAGCTCAGCTCCTTTGTAGGTAAAATCTATGAGAGACTATGGCTTGGAGACTTCAAGTAAGTTGGTTGAAGTCACACGGCTCATTGGTGACTTGAGTCTAGCCCCCTAGTTAACAAACATTTATTAAGTGCCTACTATGTGCTAGTGCTAATCACTAGGGATACAAAAAATGTAAAAGACAGTCTCTACTTTCAAGGAACTCAAAGATTGGAATACTTTCAACTGCTCCAAGGATGCTGAACCAATCATCTCTGAACATGTTATTGTTTTTAATTTAGATCAGTGTATTTCAATATAATTGGTTTCCTTGGTAATCCCAGGGATTTAAATACCTTATTTGGAGGAATCCTTAGGATTCACTGCACTGCCCAAGGGTTCTAAGCCCCAAAAGGGTTAAGAACCTCTGCTATCCCATCATACATCTGCATGTATCCATAAGCCTGCTCTGGAGGAATCCTATCCACTGGGAAGTTCTTCACCACTTCACCACTGGCTCTCTGCCTGGTGAGCTTCCTCCAGCCCATAGCAAATCTGGACCATTTGACAATGTGGTGCTCGTCATCAGGAAGGCAGCAGCTAATGTAAATTGCTTTTGGGTCCTGGGTATGAAGAAAAGAAGCCCGAATTTCAGCTTAAGGCTGTCATCACCTCTTGATTGCCTAGCTATGATCATAATGCATGTTTTCTCAAGCCCTGCTTGATGGAAGATGTTTCTCCTTGCTGGGGGAGGAATCAAATGACTTGGGTTGAGTTACTATGGAGAACTGAGACAGGGAGAGGTAGAATCAGGAATGACTGGCTGGGTTACAGGCTTAGAACTTTTGTGACAAAGAGAGAAGGTGAACTTTACTTAGAGGTAGCTTTTACAGTCTTTCTTTGTCATGATCACAGCATCCCAGGTCAAGTGCTGGAGTCTATTGAGCCCACCCTTACATTTTATAGTTGAGGAAACCAATGCATGTGGAAGTTGTGACTTGCCTAGGTCACAAAGGTAGCATCAGAGATTGTGTCTTCCCCAGTATTTTGCTTTAATCTTTCTACTTTCTGGCCTTTTGGGGTATGGGAATTGGGTGATGCGAGGGAATAGTCACCTGGATAACCTCCCAACTTCTTTCTGAGTCTGAGATTCACTGCTTTTTCCTATCTCTCTCTTTCCACTCCTATTCTTTGTTGGATATCCCCTTGTCCTATTTTCTCTATATACCTTCTCCCTTCACTGCCCTTCTCTCTTTTATTATAGAGAAGGATTAGAGAATCTCTGATCTGGTTGGGATCCCAGAGGCCTCTAGTCCAACCTAGAATTCTATAGGCATCCCCTCTACAGCATTCCTAGGAAATGGTTATCCAGCCTCTGTTTGAAGACCTCTAGTTGTGGTGGAGAGTGGCGGGACCTCACTACCTTCCAAGGCAGTCACTTCTCTTTTAGAAACCTCTGATTATTTTTTTTATTAAGCCTAGATCTGTCTCTGAAATATTCTCCCCAAAGCTCTTGCTTCTGCTCTCTAAGGCCAAACAGATTAAGTTCAATGCCTCTTCTCCATTGATTGCCCTTCACACACTTGAGCAGCTATCTTGTCTTTCCAAGAGTTTTCTCTTCTTCTGGCTAACCATCTTTAATTTCTTCATTCCATCTTGATATGGCCATTGAGCCTCCTCATTGGTCTCCTATGGATAGATGCTCTTTAGTTAATTTTTTTAAACGCTTACCTTCTGTCTTGGAGCCAATACTGTGTATTTGCTTCAAGGCAGAAAAGTGGCAAGGGTAGGCAATGGGGGTCAAGTGACTTGCCCAGGGTCACACAGCTGGGAAGTGTCTGAGGCCAGATTTGAACCTAGGACCTCCGTCTCTAGGCCTGGCTCTCAATCCACTGAGCTACCCAGCTGCCCCCAAGCTCTTTAGTTTATTAAGGATCCCTAAAAGCACAAAATTCCAAATGAGACCTGGCTAAGGCAATGAAGAATGGGACTAGCACCTCCATGGCCTTGAATAGGACATCACTTGCTTAATTATTTTGCTTTTTATGCCCTTACTATTTATCTTAGTATCAATTCTAAGACAGAAGAGGGAGCAACAAGGACTAGGAACCAGAATTAAGTGGCTTACCGCACCCGCAGGGTCATACAGCTAGGAAGTTGTCTGAGACCAGATTTGAACCCAGCTCCTCCCTACCTGGCACTCTATATACTGTGCTACCTAGCTGCCCCCTACTTGTTCTTTTTTTGTGACTGCTATATCACTCTGTTAATTTAAATTGTATTGCGGGTCTGTTCAGATCTCTATATTAATACAACTGTCATCATTTAGTTTGTTTTCATCTAAAATCTGGGTTGCTATGGAATCTGATATGATAGAATGAGTACAGAACTGAGGAAGTATGTCAAAAGATCTGGATACTGTGTGACCTTGTACAAGTCACTTTCCCTTTTAGGGCCTCTGGTTCATCCTTTATAAAAGTTAGGAAGTTGGACTGCATGATCTCTTCTCACTCAGACCATTAATCTAAATGAAAAGTTTTGAGTTTCTCAAAGAGCCTGATGTTAATTTCTCATTTAAGGCATTCATGGAAAAAAATGGAAAAAAGCTAGAGCTGGTTAATATTGAATGGCCAGTTCTCCCTGCCCCTTCCAATACAGAACAGTTCAACAAGAATGTATTAAATGACTACTCTGTTTGGCAACCAAGAGGCCTTATGGTTAGAGGCTTAACATTGAGTCAAAAAGAGCTGAGTTTTAATCTTGCCTCAGATACTACCTGTGTGACCTGGGCAAGTCACTCCCCCTCTCAATTCTCTAGGCAACTTTCTAAGACTTGTAGAGCCTTATCAGTATTGATAAAGGGAGTTTCTACATCTGTGAGTGAAATTAAAGGTCCAATCCTTCTCCCTTTCTTATTCACAATTTATAATCTTAGCTAACTTCCTGGGAGCAATGAAATGTTAAGAAAATTGCCTAAGATCACATAGCTAGTGTATGTCAGAGGAAGCCTTTCTGGCTTCAAAGCCCACTGTATATCCGCTACAGTACCAAGATTACAAAAGCCCAAAGTCTTTGGTTTTATTTCCACTGGGCTTCATTGTAATTTGGTGTTCCCTGACACTTTAACAACAAAATTCAGAGCTCATTAAGATATACAAAGCATGTTGCAAAAGTTGTGTCATTTCATCCCCACCAAAAAAATCCCATGAGGTAGATTCTATCATTATCCCTATTTTACTGATGAGGAAACTGAGTCTGAGAGATGAAGTGGCTTGTCCCAAGTCATATAGCTATTGAGGGGTTAAGGCAGGATTTGAATTCAGGTCACCCTCAGTCCAAGGAGTCTTCTAACTACAAGCTTGGTCAGCTATATTACCTTCCTACATATGATTCGTGCTGAATGTTTACATTGAATGGCTTCTGGGTTTTTCTTTGTGGTTCTTCCAAAGGGACACTAAGAAGTGTTTTGCTTTCTTACTCCTCTCTCTCCTTCTGCTCCATTCCCATGCCACTCACCCCCACCTCCCACTCTCTTGCCTGTTACTTTTGTGCCTGAATTTTGTTCCATCACAAACATGATAGTTTATTGGCTGCAGAGAGCAGATGGGAGAAGAGAATTGCTTAAGGTCAACAGCGAGTATACTAAGCCTTTGGTCATGTGGAAAGCAACTTCTTGCTCTCCAAAGGTAAAAACAGAGAAATTGGTTTTTGAGTGATTTTGCCTTGGCCTATTTCAACGTAGTTCCATTGAGATGGCATTGGGAAAAGTCCGCTTGGTGGCCTTACTTACTGTTTTAACTCATTGTAGAGATAAAAAGAAATGTTCAGATTATGTGATGGAATGTTGAGAGCCCTGGGGGCCTGGTGGGGCCATCAGAGGCAGGGCCAGGGACAGAAAGGCTGGACAAGTGATTTTTTTTGGAAGGGAATGTGAAGTCAAAAAGTGTTGTCAGACTTGTTTATTTGGTTGGGAGGGTTGGAGGCATAGGTAAAATGAGCAAGGAAAGAAATGAAAATGGGGGGAGATTTTCACTAAGGGCTCTTGCTGAAGGCCTGAACAATTTCTTCCCATCCCTGTAGTCAGTTGATATTTTCCACTGCTTCTCTTCCATTCTAGACAGAGCTTCTGATTTGAGAAATGTCAAACTACTGCTGCCCCAAACTCACCTAAAAAATCTCTCTTCCAGCAGCCTTCCTTGTGCCCCTAATCCCTCTCATTAGTCACATCTAGGTATAGGATCATAGGATAAATGCCCAGAGTGTTGCATTTAGATTTTTCAAAAGCAATTGTTTAAGATGGAGTAGACTTGCACTGATAGATCCTCCCATGGAAAAGACAGGGCAGGGGGACTTATTTCATTCATCTCGATCTGGAGATGTGGAAAAACTGGGGGAAACTGGTATTACTTACGCATCAAAGTCCCAGTACATCTCTGAGTTCATCAGTATGTATACATTGGTATAGATCAGTGATGACAAACCTTTTAGAGACCAATTGCCCAAACTGCAACCCTCACACCACGTGTGAGCCCCTGGCTTACCCCAGACAGGGGAGAGAGGAAACGCTCCCCTTGGGCTGCTGGGCAGAGGGGAGGATCATGTGAAAAATGTACTCAGGCACATGGAGAGGGGGAGGGGAGCAGCCCCTTCTGGCATGCTCAGGCATGTATGTCACAGGTTTGCCAAAAACAAGTATAGAATATAATCCAATGGCATCTTCTCAGCAATTGTTGTCCATCTACCTCTAGAGATCCTCCATGAAGAATTAGCTCAAATTCTTAGCCTCAGGGGCATCAAAACTTTTGATAAATGTGATTGTAATTTAATTTGGAATCCTAAGTATTTTATTTTTGCATTCAAAATTGTTACTCTGAGAATGGGTCTGTAGGTTTCATTAAACTGCCAAAGGTGCCCAGGTGAGAAAATACTGTTATGAACCAGTGCTTTAGGTCTTGTTACATATGTGGGTACCAGAATATCATTCAGGCTGTCCTTCCTTCTTGTTATATAATAGCTCCTCTCTCATTCTGTTTGTATACTTCCTGGATGATAATTCACATTTTCCTGTGGCTCCCTTTCATATCCATAACAGTGATGGTAGAAAGGGCAGAAGTCCTTTTAAGATCATTTTTAGACTTTCTATAAATTTTGATTTAACTGCTGGTGCTTTAAATGCAGGAGTATGCTGGTAAATGTTTAACAACCTGCTTCTTGGAAGTAAAAAATATAAGATATACACATGATTTGCTTTTAAAAAAACCCTTGCACCTTCTGTCTTAGAATCAATACTGATTATTGCTTCCAAGACAGAAGAGTGGGAAGGGCTAGTGTGATGATGGGATTAACCCTACCCTGTCCATCAAATATAATTTTCCCCTTTACACTAGGCAGTGGGGGTTAAAGTAGCTTGCCTAGGGTTATACAGCTAAGAAGTATCTGAGGCCAGATTTGAACCCAGGACCTCCCATCTCCAGCCCTGGCACTCTGTCCACTGAGAGGCCTAGCTGCCCTGACATGATACAGTTTTAAGTTTAATCTGCATTATTATCACTTTCTCAACTCTTTACAATCAAGAAATCAATAAACCAAGTCCTGATTTATAGTGAATTTCTGAGGTATAAATGCTCAGGTTGAAAATTTAACCATTGGTTCCTAGAAGGCTGTTTTAGCTGACTATAGCATACTCTTGTCTAAAGAGAAATTCATTGTCTAATGAACATTTTGCTGTCATTTTAGTGGAAACACTAAGCCACATTGGAGGATCTTAAATTTAGATATAGAAGAAACTTCTGAGACCACTAAGGATTTGACTCTGGATCCAGAACTCAAAGTGACCTCAGAGGTCATTTAGTGTAATCTTTTCATTTTACAGAGGGGAAACTAAGGCCTGGGGAGGGGCAAGTGACTTGCCAAAATTGCACATAGATTTGGAAATGGAAGGGACCTTAGAGCCAAACCTCCTTCCCCTTTGTTGCAGATGAGGAAACTGAGTCATTGCTCAATATCAAACAATTAGTAAATGTCTAAGGAGAGATTCAAACCCAGGTCTTCTGGACTCCAAATCAGTGCTATACCCACAATACCATATTACCCTTCAGCATTAATATTGATTTTCTCCTGTTAAAGAAAACCCAAAGAGTAAAGGAAATTGCCAAAAAATGGAAGACTAGTTCACATGGTTTCCTTGGGGAGGCAAACAATGGAATTGATGGATTTGTTTTCATTGAACTCTGAAAGGTTACAAGAAATATACTTTTCTGGGACCCTTGGGTATCTCGTCTCGTTGTTCTCGTAATGAGCATAAGCAAAATGACCACCTTGAAAATAATATCAGTGTATGTATCAATGTCTGTTGTAGCATATGAATAAGTAGATAAATAATATGAATAACTTCAAAAAGATCTTTTAAATAAAGTCAGCAAAGACTCTCATATTAAGTAACTTCAATGTGAAGGCACCCACAGGAGAGAATAGCAAAAGATTTGTTGGAAAATCGGATTCACATGTTTAAAATGGAATAAGTCAAAGGCTATTAGACTACTCAAAATCCTCATATGTATCTATTATGAAGTTTCTTCTGGAAGACAGTTGAAAGACACTGGGCAAAGTGAGTACCAAACAACATTGCCCCCAAAACCTGGAATTGGTTGTATCGTCCAGATAAGAAATAGCAAATTAGTGGTTTGTGAGTCATATTAGAATTAGCTGTCTGCATGTAGCCTGATCTTCAGCTAGGTAGAGCACTTCGCTTTGAAGAAAAGCTAAAAATGAGAAGACAACATGGGATCTAATTACTAGAGCTTCCACTGAATCATCCAGGGAAGCTGGTGATGCCCTCAAATTAGACATGGTAGAAGGCAAAAATATTTGCCCTGAATCTTGCTATTTCTGTGGAAATCTAATCAATTTAAATGAGCTATTGTCAAGTGGAGGTGTTTTTGTAAAGCAGAAAATGAATCAGAAGATGTTTGATGTCCTTGCTGAGTGGAAAGACATGGTGGGCAAGGAGTTCATCTTACTTGAGAATAGGAGTTCATTTGTAAAACATCATGGGGGTTCCGGGTATGAAAATATTTATAGCTGCGCTTTTTGTGGTGGCAAAGAACTGGAAAAGGAGGGGATGTCCTTCAATTGGGGAATGGCTGAACAAACTGTGGTATATGNGCTGAACAAACTGTGGTATATGCGGGTGATGGAATACTATTGTGCTAAAAGGAATAATAAACTGGAGAAGTTCCAGGCGGACTGGAGAGACCTCCGGGAACTGATGCAGAGCGAAAGGAGCAGAGCCAGAAGAACTCTATACACAGAGACTGATATACTGTGGTAAAATAGAATGTAATGGACCTCTGTACCAGCAACAATGCAATGACCCAGGACAGCTCTGAGGGATTTATGATAAAGATGCTGCCCACATCCAGAGGAAGAACAGCAGGAGAGGAAACACAAAAGAAAATCAACTGCTTGAACACATGGGTTGAGGCGGACATAATTGGGGATGTAGACTAGAAACTACCACACCAATGCAACTATCAACAATATGGAAATGGGCCCTGAACAAGGACACATGACAAAACCAGTGGAAATGTGCATCGGCCATGGATGGGGGGAGAGTGGGGGGGTGAAGGGGAAAGTAGGAGCATGAATCATATAACCATGT
>NW_025347603.1:0-4001 GCF_016433145.1 Gracilinanus agilis | reverse complement strand
CCTTCCTTCCTTCCTTCCTTCCTTCCTTCCTTCCTTCCTTCCTCTGGAAGGGTGAGAAAAGAGAGGAGGAAAATGACAATAATAAAAATAAAATACTTGAAGTTGTTCAAGAGTTCATAGTTAAGTGCTTGTTTATCTCTTTGGAGTGGCAGAGCCCAGGAATGGCTGGAGAGGGATTTGCTGTCATATCTGTTGCTAAAGGATAAATAATCTTGGTGAGAATTCAAAATAATGACTTTTATATGAGTTACTGCCAGATTTTCCTAAGGGAAAACACTGAAACCCCCAAAGGAACAGAGATAAATGTAAAAGGACATTCGTTTGTTGCGCTTGAGGTTTCAACATTAGCTTTCTTCTAACTGTCTGGGTGCAGTACAGGAGCTCCCATACTTTAATCCCACGTTATTATTTCATAGGGGCATTGGGCAGTAATCCAAACCTGCTGTCAAGTAGGTGAGAAACAGCTTAGCTTCCTCTTTAGATTCTTCTAGTGAGCTTCCCATCCTTATGTCTGATCTTGGGAGATAAGAGAACTCAGTCATACAGGGTAGAATTTTCTCTGGACTAAACTTTGAATTCAGTTTTACCATGGCCAATTTCCTTACATAAACTGCACATCCTACAGAATTGGGGCAGGGAATTTTGTTCTGGAACCACTAAAAGTAATCTATCTATCTATCTATCTATCTATCTATCTATCTATCTATCTATCTATATCTATATCTATATCTATATATTTATACATACACATATGATCTTTTGCTCATCTAAACCTTGTTTGGAAGTTGGCTTGAATCTCAGGTAGGATAGAACCCATTTATTTTATGTACAAATGAGGAATACCATGAATAAGCCATGCCAGGTATGACAGGGACTACTTTTCTTTTGGGATGCATGCGTGTGTGTGTGTGTGTGTGTGTGTGTGTGTGTGTGTCTGTGTGAGAGAGAGAGAGAGAGAGAGAGAGAGACAGAGAGAGACAGAGAGAGACAGAGAGAGACAGAGAGAGACAGAGACAGAGAGAGAGAGACAGAGAGAGAGAGAGACAGAGACAGAGACAGAGAGACAGAGACAGAGACAGAGAAAGTGAGTTATCAGTACCCAGTATAGCTCTTGGAAAACATTGCACATTTTATAAATACTACATGTAATGATGATATTTTTATTGCTGATATACTAATGCACAAATAAATCTGTGTCTAACGAAATGGAAAGAAGGCAGGTAGTCTCATCAGGCTGAAAAATTTGTTTTGCTGGTTGAGGATGGGGACATGATCATCCAAAATTATTGCAGATAGATAATAAAGGAAAACTGTTATGATGAAAGGGGAAAGGAATAAGCATTTGTATAATATGCACTATATGTCAGGCACTTACAAATATTATTTCATTTTATCCTTACAACAACCTATGGATTAGGTGTTACCTTATTTTAGAGTTGAGGAAACTGAGGTAAAGTTCTGAAGTGTGTTAACTAGTGACATGATTAAGCACATAATTGGAGGAGACACTTATACTGTCTTAGTTTAGTAAGACAGCATGAAAAAATGGAAAAGAACTGGCCCTGGAGTCAAGAAGACCTGGTTTTGCATGCTGCCTTTCACATTTGTGAGCTGTATGACTTCAGATATGTCATTTAGTCATTCCCTGCCTCAATTTGCTGATATGAAAAAGGATAATAACACACATCACAGGATTGTTTTAAGGGTCAAACGAGATTGTATTTGTAAAGTATTTGCAAATCTTAATGTTTCATGTAAATGTCAGCTATTATTATTTATACCAATAAACAAGGGATGTTATTATTATATGCCAGAACACTTGAATGTGGGCTGTGAAATGGAATAACCCTTTACTATAAGTCCACAGCTAAAAATAGTTTAGTAAGAAAAGCTCAAAGATGTAGTGGGATGGAGCCATAATGGTAGACTTACAAAAGCAAAGTACATATTCTGCTTTCTGGTAAAACAAATAATTTGCTGAGATCATTGTTACAAATCATCCCTCTTAGTGGAAACATGCCATAAACCTTTCCAGAAGAAATGAATGTATATAGCTTAGGAAGAAGAGGGAAAGCACACATGGGGGCTGAGGAACATCAAAGACAATCCAGTTTTCATCTTGTCCACTGAGGTAACTTCAGGACATTAATTGGCCATTTTCCAGTAGTGGAGAGCTCTCATTTTTAGGGGGGATAAATTCAGTAGGAAAGTCGTGTAGGTTCTTTTTGTATCAGCAAGGGGTTCCTATTCCATTTGTAAGTTTAATGTTCTTAATTTTTTTAAACACTTACCTTCTGTATTAGAATTAATACTATGTATTTGTTCCAAGGCAGAAGAGTGGTAAGGGCTGGACAATGGGGATCAAGTGACTTGCCCAGGGTCACATAACTAGGAATGTCTGAGGCCAGAACCTAAGACCTCCTGTCTCTAGGCATGGTTCTCAATCCACTGAACCACCCAGCTGTCCCCTTTTAATGTGCTTAATAATAATGATAAGGACAAAAAAATATAGATACCATCTACTATGTGCCAGACACTTGCTAAATGTGTTCCAAATGTTATATCCATTAGATTTTCATAGCAATCCTGGGAAATAGGTGCTATTATGATCCTTTCTCATACTTTATAGAAAAGAAACAGAGGCAAATTAGTAAATTGCCTAAGGTCATATGGCTAGTAATTGTCAGAGGTGGTATTTGAGTTCAGATTTTCCTAATTTCCAAACCTAGTGTTTAATTCATTATGCTAAACTGGTTCCATTTTTAAAATATGATATTAAAATAGCTGTCTAATAAACTAGGTAATAAAGTGCTTTTTGATAATGATGTTATATATATCCAAGGATCTGATAATATTTTACATTATTGACATTGATTATCCTTTCTTCTGTCATGGGAGGGAGGTGGTTATTGATATACCTTCATCATTGTGTTATCCTTCTCCCCACCCTAAGAGTTTAGAAAAAGTCTTCCTCTGTATATTTTTCTATATTTTCTCCTCTGCCAACAACCATAATGTCTTCTTATCTTTAAAAAAAAAATCCTTACCTTCCATCTTTGAATCAATACCTGTTATTGGTTCCAAGGCAGAAGAGTGGTAAGGGCTGGGCAATGGGGGTTAAGTTACTTGCTCAGGGTCACACAGCTAGGAAGTGTCTGAGGCCAGATTTAAATCCAGGACCTCAGGGGGACAACTGGGTGGCTCAGTGGATTGAGAGTCAGGCCCAGAGATGGGAGGTCCTGGGTTCAAATCTGGCCTCAGACACTTCCTAGCTGTGTGACCCTGGGCAAGTCACTTAACCCCCATTACCTAGCCCTTACCACTCTTCTGCCTTAGAACCAATAACAGGTATTGATTCTAAGATGGAAGGTAAGGGTTTAAAAAAACAACAACAAATAAATAAACAAATAAATAAATCTAAGACCTCCCATTTCTGGGCCTGGCTCTCAATCCACTGAGCCACCTAGCTTGCCCTCATGCATTCTTACCTTAATTGAAAATGTTATTAGCCATTCATCTGTTGGGTAACAAGGTGTTGAGACATAATGGTTAAAGGAATTATCTTCATGTCAAGAAGACCTCAAATTCAGTGTATGTCAAGCTTTTGATACACTCTAACTTCATGACTCTGGAAAATTACTTAACCTCAAGAAATATAAAGTTTGTGTGCACATATACATATGTATAATATAAATATAATTATAATNATATAATTTAAGGGGGCAGCTAGGTGACTCAGTGGATTGAGAGTCAGGCCCAGAGATGGGAAGTCTTAGGTTCAAATCTGACCTTAGACACTTTCTAGTTGTGTGACCCTGGGCAAGTCACTTAACCCCCATTACCTAGCCCTTACCACTCTTCTGCCTTAGAACCAATACACAGTATTGATTACAAGACAGAAGGTAAGGGTTAAAAAAAAATATAGTGTGAAAGGATTAGTATTTTTGCTGCTTATAGGTATTTCTAATAAAAGCAAGAAAGTAGTGGGGGGGAAAGAAAGG
>NW_025347601.1:0-1433 GCF_016433145.1 Gracilinanus agilis | reverse complement strand
CTTCTCTTTCAGATACCCAAAGGCTCACTTCTGAGCTTTAGATTATCATCCTGGGGGAAGTTCTTTATCAACTTTGGCCCTAGCTTATATGATAGAAAAAAAGCTGGAAATACCTACGTGAATTGATGCAGAGTGAAATAAGCAGAACCAGGAGAAGACTGTACACAGTTACAGCAATATTGTGTGACGATTAACTGGAAAGACTTAGTTACTCTCATCAGTATAATAATCCAGGACAATTCTGAAAGACTTATGTCAAAGAATGATATCCACTTCTAGGAAAGAACTCTTGGAGTCAGAATACAGATCAAAGCATACTATTTTTCACATTAGTTTATGTTTTTATTTTGGAGTTTTTATTTTATGTGAGTATTCTCTTACAACAATGATCCATATGGAATTATGTTTTCATGATAATACATGTATAACTCAAATTAAATTGTTTACCATCTCTGCGAGGGAGTAGGGAAGGAAGGAGGTAATTTAGATCTTATAATGTCAGAAAATTATGCTGAAAATTATTGCATATAATTGTGAAAATAAAATAGCTTAAATAAATTTTTAAAAGATTTCTTGCAATATGACATCCAATTTTTTTTCTTTTTATTTTCTTCCATTCTTTTTTTGGTCATGGTATTTAGAGAGTTATATTCTTTTTCTCCTCCTCCTCCTCCTCTTCCTCCTCCTCCTCCTCCTCCTTCTCTTCCTTCTNTTAGGAAATGCTTCTCTTTCAGATACCCAAAGGCTCACTTCTGAGCTTTAGATTATCATCCTGGGGGAAGTTCTTTATCAACTTTGGCCCTAGCTTATATGATAGAAAAAAAGCTGGAAATACCTACGTGAATTGATGCAGAGTGAAATAAGCAGAACCAGGAGAAGACTGTACACAGTTACAGCAATATTGTGTGACGATTAACTGGAAAGACTTAGTTACTCTCATCAGTATAATAATCCAGGACAATTCTGAAAGACTTATGTCAAAGAATGATATCCACTTCTAGGAAAGAACTCTTGGAGTCAGAATACAGATCAAAGCATACTATTTTTCACATTAGTTTATGTTTTTATTTTGGAGTTTTTATTTTATGTGAGTATTCTCTTACAACAATGATCCATATGGAATTATGTTTTCATGATAATACATGTATAACTCAAATTAAATTGTTTACCATCTCTGCGAGGGAGTAGGGAAGGAAGGAGGTAATTTAGATCTTATAATGTCAGAAAATTATGCTGAAAATTATTGCATATAATTGTGAAAATAAAATAGCTTAAATAAATTTTTAAAAGATTTCTTGCAATATGACATCCAATTTTTTTTCTTTTTATTTTCTTCCATTCTTTTTTTGGTCATGGTATTTAGAGAGTTATATTCTTTTTCTCCTCCTCCTCCTCCTCTTCCTCCTCCTCCTCCTCCTCCTTCTCTTCCTTCT
>NW_025347600.1:0-1184 GCF_016433145.1 Gracilinanus agilis | reverse complement strand
TTTCCTTCCTTTCTCTCATATCCAGTCAGTTGTTAAAGTCTCTTTGACTCTACTTCTACAACAGCTGCAAAATATGTCTCCTTCAGGGTTCTGGGTTAAGATAGCGGCAGAGTAAGAAGCAGCTCTTAACCACTCCTGACCAAAACACACAAAACTCCTCAAGGGGACATAAAACAAGTCCAGATGAACCGAGGAACCCCACAAAAGGGCACAGCGTGGAAGGCACGTGGAATCAGGGCATTTCGATTCTATAAAGGGGTGAAACGGCTCTCACTAAATTGCGGGCTGAGCAACCTCCCCACCCCACCCCCTCCACACACAACACATATAGCGCCGAAGCCAGCTAAAAAGAAATAGAGCAAGTTTGGGGCACCCATTGAGTCATTGGCAGCTCCGGGGCCTGTTCCTGAGAGCAGCAAGATTTAGGACCCCAAAATGCTAAAGAACGCACATGAACTCTTAGCGCAGGAGCAGGGCGCAGAGAATGGACACAGGGCACAGAGTGCGGGAGCAGAGCACAGGTACAGGCGGAGGTGTGGGTGGAGGCAGACACAGCCATGAGCTAAAGCTCTGAAATCCTGAGTGGGGAACCAGTACAGACGGGTATACAACTGTGGAAGCAGTGCCCTGAGACTTGTAAGGAAACCTCCAGCAGAGGATCAAGCAAGGGGGTCCACCAGGGGGCTTGACCTAGGAAAAAAACAGAACTCAGACCCCAGGAGCCAAAAGACCGCAGACAGACCCTGAGCGAGAGGATAAACCTGAGAAGCTGCTGGGCTAAGGATGGCTACCCAGTCTCAGGAAGTACAGAAGAGNGGGGTCCACCAGGGGGCTTGACCTAGGAAAAAAACAGAACTCAGACCCCAGGAGCCAAAAGACCGCAGACAGACCCTGAGCGAGAGGATAAACCTGAGAAGCTGCTGGGCTAAGGATGGCTACCCAGTCTCAGGAAGTACAGAAGAGAAAGATTAAAAACAAGAAAAAGAAGTCTTTAACACTCGACAACTTTTACACAGAGAAAGTCCAGACAACCAAGCAAATAGAGGAGCAGAACAAACAAGCATCCGGACCCTCCTCAAATAAGGAAAACTCCGCACAAGCTAAGGAAGAGTTCAAAACTGAGATTTTGAGGAAAATGGAAGAGATCTGGCAAGAAAATAACAGTTTAAAAGGTAGAATCTTGC
>NW_025347599.1:0-1369 GCF_016433145.1 Gracilinanus agilis | reverse complement strand
CTCTTCCTCACCTCTGGTCCTTAGAATTCCTGGTCTCCTTCAAACTTGTCTCTTCTTGATCCATGCCCTCTTCCCCTAGCTACTAACTTCTTCTCTATAAAATCTGAGTCTATCAAAGTATGTCCAGTTCTATGTGCCAAATTCAAGAGAAACATTGACAAAATGGATATTCAAAGAAATTGAGCATATGATTGCTAAGTTATAAACAATGACATCTTAAAGCTCATGTAGTGTGGAAGAAGTGCTACTACAGGACAGGAGAAATATCCTAATTTTCAAAAATGGAAGATGAGTGGAGGCTGAAAACTAGAGATTAATCAACTTGTTTTTAATTCTGGGAAAAATTCTGGAGTTTCATGCCAAAGTGATGGTTGATGATCACTTAAGAAAAGTATCTTGGGGGTGGGGGCAGCTGGGTAGCTCAGTGGATTGAGAACCAGCCTAGAGATGGGAGGTCCTAGGTTAAAATCTGGCCTCAGACACTTCCTAGCTGTGTGACCCTGGGCAAGTCATTTGACTCCCACTGCCTACCCTTACCACTCATCTGCCTTGGAGCCAATACACAATATTGACTCCAAGACAGAAGGTAAGGGTTAAGAAAAGAAAAGAAAAGAAAAGAAAAGAAAAGAAAAGAAAAGAAAAGTAGCCTTGAGTAGCTAGGTGGCTCAGTGGATTGAAAGCCAGGCCCAGCTACTGGAGGTCCTGGTTTCAAATTTGCCCTCAGACGCTTTCTAGCTGTGTGACTCTGGGCAAGTCACTTAACTTGCATTGCCTAGCCCTTACCACTGTTCTGCCCTGGAGCCAATACACAGTTGATTCCAAGATGAAAATTAAGAAGAAAGAAAGAAAGAAAGAAAGAAAGAAAGAAAGAAAGAAAGAAAGNAAAGAAAGAAAGAAAGAAAGAAAGAAAGAAAGAAAGAAAGAAAGAAAGAAAGAAAGACTATGTGGATCCAAAATTGGCAGAATGGCCAGATCCAAAGAAGAGTCAATGGATTATCAGTTTCAGCTTGGAAGGTGGTCTCTAGTAAAGTGCCCTAGGGATTTGTCTTTGGCTCTGGGATTTTTTCTTTTTTAATCAATGATTTGGATAAGACACAGATAAGAAACTCATTAAATTTATAGAGGCTTAGTTGTAGAAGGTAGAACTAAAATGTTTGATAGGATCATAGTATCTAGAGCTAGAAGAGCCCCCAGAGACCATCTAGTCCAATCTGCTCATTTTACAGATAAACAATACTGAGGCTCAGGAGACTGAAGTGACTTGCCCAAGTTCAAACAAGTAGTAAAAAATGGAGATGAAATCTGAACCTAAGTCCTCTGACTCCAGGAATGTATCTGTCCTTCCTTCCTTCCTTCCTTCCTTCCTTCC
>NW_025347598.1:0-1168 GCF_016433145.1 Gracilinanus agilis | reverse complement strand
CCCACCTCCCAGCACCCCACACTGCCATTCTCTGGCCCCAGCCACCCCCTCAGTCTCTCTCCTTCACACACACTGCCTGTCACCTAGCTCCCACCTTCTCCCACAGGCAGCACCCTCCCCTCTTTCTTGTAATAGTAAAGTCCCTCCCCTACTTTCGGTACTATCCACCCACATCTTCCTCTAACCACCCTCCTGCTCAGTTAAAGATGTCTCCATTCTCAGGCTAACTTCTATTTGGGTATGTTGGCTTGTGCCTAGTAGTTTGCAGCTGTGTGGCGGCGACTCGGAGTTCCTCTGTGTGTTTATGGCCATGGGCGTCATCTCTTCAGAAACAGGGCAGAAATGTGCATTTGGCTGTGAGCCAAGGGGGATCCTAGGGTAGCCAGGTGGTGCAGGGGATCGAGTGCCAAGCCTGGAGTCAGGAAGACTGCTTCCTCAATTCAAGACTGACCTCAGATACTTACCAGTTGTGTGACCTTGGGAAAGTCACTTCATTCTGTTTACCTCAGTTTCTCCACCTGTAAAATGAGCTGGAGAAGGAAATNGATCGAGTGCCAAGCCTGGAGTCAGGAAGACTGCTTCCTCAATTCAAGACTGACCTCAGATACTTACCAGTTGTGTGACCTTGGGAAAGTCACTTCATTCTGTTTACCTCAGTTTCTCCACCTGTAAAATGAGCTGGAGAAGGAAATGGCCATTCACTTCAACATATTTGCTCCCCAACCCCCCATTTAAATGGGGTCATGAAGAGTCAGATACAACAGAAAAACAACTGAACAACAATAACCTAAGAGATCTAGGAGTGAATCTGGCTGCTCATGTAAGCATGAATCTCTCTGGGTATTTGCCAGAGTTGGAAGGGGGCTTACAGGTCATGATACACTGGAAAGAACACTGACAGAGCACACCTAGGGCCCAATACCAACCTCAGTTTCCTAATCCATAAAATGGAGCTAAAGAGAAATGGAAGTATTTCAGCAACCCTATGAGCCTTATTAAGCAGGGGTGCTAGGTACCTATGTGGTGGTGGGCCAATCACTTAACTTATCTGGTCCTCATTCCTTATCTGGAAACAGAGGAGGTTAGGCTAAACAATGTCTAAGGGCCCTTTTGGCTATAAATCTATGATCTGATCTGGTCCACCCTTCCTTCCTTCTTTCCTTCCTTC
>NW_025347597.1:0-1616 GCF_016433145.1 Gracilinanus agilis | reverse complement strand
AATGGAGAAAAATAATTTGAAGACAGGTGTTCAGTGACCTTCAGATCTCTCCACCACACCTGCTAGATTCTGAGGGAAGCTAGTGAGAGAGGTGAGACATAGTCCCCGCCCTCAAAGAGGTTATAGTCCACTGGGAAGAGTTGGGAGGGGAAGGAGGACACCAATGACTAATATAAATGGATACAGATGGCCTCCCCTTAGAAATGTAATGCCATATTTGCTCCCATGCCTTGTTTGCTCCCTTCTCTGCTTCCTACAACCTCTAGCTTCCCTCAAGACTCAATCCATAAGCAATCAACAGGCATTTTGTTAGCCATCCAAAGCCAGAGGCTTTGGATGCAAGAGCAAAGGATGAAATACTCCTTATTCTTTTTCTGTTTTGAATCCTTACCTTCTGTCTTAGAATCAATACTGTGTATTAGATTGGTTCCAAGAGCAGAAAGGACTAGGCAGTGGGGTGAAGTGACTTTCCCAGGGTCACACAGGTAGGAAGTGTCTGAGGTCAGATTTGAACTCAGGACCTCCCATCTTTAGGTCTGGCTTTCAATCTACTGATTCATTTAGCTGCTTCCCCAAACTCCCTATTCTTAAGGAACTTATACTTGTGCTTTAATGGAAGAGACAACAAGGAATTGAGTTCATTTTCATTGATTACAATTCCCTCCTTTTACAGATAAGGAAACTGAGGCACAGACAGATCAAGTGACTTACTCAGGGTCGTGTAGCTAATATTGTGTTTCCCAGGATAAGTACATACACAAACACACACACATACACACATGCTGTATAAATATAAAGTGAACAAATAGTTATGTTTACAAAGTCATTAAATGCCAGGGGTTTTGGGAAGGAGAAAGAACATTAGCACTTGATCAAGATCAGAAAAGGCTTCAGGTGAAGACAGTGTCTGAGCTGTATCTTATAGGAAGAGAGGGACTCCATGAGGCAAGGAGGTGAGGAGGAAATACATTCCAGGCATGCTCAAATACCACCTCCTACAGGAAGCCTTCCTGATTCCCCTAGCTGCTAGGCTCCTTGAAATTTTCTGGTATTATTTTTATGTATATACCACAGACATACACACATACACATTTATATAGCCATATTTTATCTATTACCTATAAAATGTTATATATATAATCTTATATGTACATTACATACATATATCTAAATATATTATGTATAATACAATGTATCCATATAATATTATACCATGTAGAAATAAGATAAACAATATACTATACATAACTTAATAAATAGTATGATAAAATACATATTTGAGTATATATATNAATGTATCCATATAATATTATACCATGTAGAAATAAGATAAACAATATACTATACATAACTTAATAAATAGTATGATAAAATACATATTTGAGTATATATATATGTATAGGCATGCACAAATATACATATGTGTTTATATATACACACGGGGCAATTAGGTGGCACAGGGGATAGTGTATAGAGTTTGGAATCAGGAAGACATCCTTAGACACTTATTAGCTGTGTGAACCTGAACAAGTAAGTTAACTTTGTTTACCTCAGAGTTTCTTTGTCTGAAAAATGAATTGGAGAAGGAAATGGCAAGCCACTGCAGTATCTTTGCC
>NW_025347595.1:0-1127 GCF_016433145.1 Gracilinanus agilis | reverse complement strand
CTTCCCTTCCCTTCCTTTCCCTTCCCTTCTCTTCCTTTCTTTTCTCTTCCCTTCCCTTCCTTTTCTTTTCATCAAGAGTGGCTAGTACAGTTACTAGATATTGAGCTTCTATTCATTTATGTTATTCTAGACATTCTGTATGTCTAGACATTTTTCCAGTTCTTGAGCTTTATATATTTTTTATTTTATCTTATTTTTACATTTTTAAACCCTTGCATTCTGTCAGAATCAACACTGAGTATCATTTCCAAAGTAGAAGATTGATAAGGGCTAGGCAATTGGGGTTAAGTGACTTGCCCAGGGTCACACAGCTAGGAAGTATCTAAGGCCATATTTAAACCTAGTTACTCCCATATCTAGGTCTGGCTCTTTATCCACTGAGCCACCTAGCTGCCCCTTAATCTACATATTTTCTAAAGTTCAAAAGTCCTGCAATTTGACTCCCAATAACGCTAATGGATTTTGCTCAATTAAAAACTCTACCTTAATTTGAAAAATACCACAAATCCTATCCTCTTCAGGAAGAGATATGACAAGAAAGGAAAGATGTTCTGATGGNCTTTCTTTCCCTTCCCTTCCCTTCCTTTCCCTTCCCTTCTCTTCCTTTCTTTTCTCTTCCCTTCCCTTCCTTTTCTTTTCATCAAGAGTGGCTAGTACAGTTACTAGATATTGAGCTTCTATTCATTTATGTTATTCTAGACATTCTGTATGTCTAGACATTTTTCCAGTTCTTGAGCTTTATATATTTTTTATTTTATCTTATTTTTACATTTTTAAACCCTTGCATTCTGTCAGAATCAACACTGAGTATCATTTCCAAAGTAGAAGATTGATAAGGGCTAGGCAATTGGGGTTAAGTGACTTGCCCAGGGTCACACAGCTAGGAAGTATCTAAGGCCATATTTAAACCTAGTTACTCCCATATCTAGGTCTGGCTCTTTATCCACTGAGCCACCTAGCTGCCCCTTAATCTACATATTTTCTAAAGTTCAAAAGTCCTGCAATTTGACTCCCAATAACGCTAATGGATTTTGCTCAATTAAAAACTCTACCTTAATTTGAAAAATACCACAAATCCTATCCTCTTCAGGAAGAGATATGACAAGAAAGGAAAGATGTTCTGATGG
>NW_025347594.1:728-1069 GCF_016433145.1 Gracilinanus agilis | reverse complement strand
TAGGACCATGAGAATTCACCTCAGACTCGCCTAGACAAACATATGCTTTCCTTTGCCATAGGTGAGTAGTCACAATAGCTGCTGTGAAAAGGGGGAAAAAAGAAATTGTCTTTGCTATCACAGAAAGTGTAAGACAGAGCAGACAGAGTCTCATGCCACACATTCAGGAAAAAGATAGAATAGAATAGAATAGAATGGAATGGAATGGAATGGAATGGAAGGGAAGGGAAGGGAAGGGAAGGGAAGGGAAGAGAAGAGAAGAGAAGAGAAGAGAAGAGAAGAGAAGAGAAGAGAAGAGAAGAGAAGAGAAGAGAAGAGAAGAGAAGAGAAGAGAAGAGAAA
>NW_025347594.1:0-668 GCF_016433145.1 Gracilinanus agilis | reverse complement strand
AAGAGAAAAGAGAAAAGAGAAAAGAGAAAAGAGAAAAGAGAAAAGAAAAGAAAAAAGAAAAGAAAAGAAAAGATGTATGACTCTAAGCAAATCATTTAATGTCTGCCTGCCTCAGTTTCCTCAACTGTAAAATGTGGATAATAATAGCCCCTACCTCTTAGCATCATGAGTATCAAATATTTATCAAGGGCTAAGCAGAGTGCCTGGCACATAGTAGGTACTTAATACTTATTCCTTGACTACCCACTCTGCCTGCTGTAATGGGTAAGTAGCTGTTGACAATTGTTGGGGGAGAGTGGAGGGAAGGACAAAGGAAGGAGATATTGCTCCCCCCTCCAGCTGTGTAAGTGACTAGAGACCTGAGCTGACCAGTCATTTCAGTTATGTCCAACTCTTCATGACTCTATTTGGGGTTTTCTTGGCAAAGATACTGTAGTGGTTTGCCATTTCCTTCTCCAGCTCATTTTACAGATGAGGTAACTAAAGCAAATAGGGTTGTGACTTGCTCAGGGTTACCCAACCAGTGTCTGAGGATAGATTTGAACCCAGGAAGAAGAATCTTCCTGAATCCAGGCCAGGCACTCTATGCTCTATGCCACCTAATTGCCCATATAGACCTGAGCACTATAGTCTTATAGTGCTCTATAATATAATATGCGCTATAGAAC
>NW_025347593.1:708-1091 GCF_016433145.1 Gracilinanus agilis | reverse complement strand
GAGTTCATCCCATTCACATTCAGAGTTATAATTATCAACTCTGCATTCCCAGACATTTTGATTCTCTCTCCTAGTCCTGTTCTTTCTTCTTTCACTGTTTCCTTCTATACCAGTGTTTTGTTTTTAATCAGTTCCTATAATCCCTTCCCTTGTTGTACTTCCCTTTCTGCACCCTCCCTTCTTATTCTCCTCTTATTGTTCTTTAAAGCCATGTGGTGCTCCCCCCCAAGCCCTCTCCCTCCCTAGTATTACTTCCCTCCCCACCAGTCTCTTTGTTACCCTTCTACTTCTCTATAGGGTGTGAATCAATTTTCTGCCCCTATGGATCTGATTGTTCTTCTCTAAGTTGATTTCAATGCACTTAAGTATTGAATATTCCCTCT
>NW_025347593.1:0-674 GCF_016433145.1 Gracilinanus agilis | reverse complement strand
AAGTATTGAATATTCCCTCTCTCTAACCTCTTTACCCTTACAATGTATTGTTATTTTTCCCCTGTTGATCCCATGTGCTTCTTTATGGAATATAAATTTATTCCTTTTTGTTTGCTTTCCTTTTTTCTTATTGTTATCTTCTTCCCCCCCCCTAGTTTTGTATATATTTATACATACACACACACATACATACATACATACATACATATATATATATTTATATAACTCTTGGCATTTCATCCTATACAATTAGTCCCTGTTCCCTTTATGTAAACTTCTAGTTACCCTGTTGGTAATAATAATTTTTAATATTTGCCAATACCTTCTTTTCTTCTTGGGATATTAATTGATTGAATTTGTTGTGTCCCTTAAAGAAAAGAATTTTTTTTCTCTTCCCCCCATTCTCTTAATTACCTTATGTTGATTCTCTTGAGTTCTGGGTTTGGGCAGCAAACTGTTTAAGTCCGGTTTTTTCTTGATGAATGTTTGGAAGTCCTCAATTTTATTGAATGACCATACTTTCCCCTGCTATAATATAATTAGTCTTGCTGGATAGTTGATTCTTGCGTAGCCCCAGTTCTCTTGCTTTCTGGAATATTGTGTTCCATGCCTCCCGGTCTTTCAATGTAGATGCAGCCAGATCCTATGTTATCCTAACTGTGGTTCCCTGATAT
>NW_025347592.1:0-1037 GCF_016433145.1 Gracilinanus agilis | reverse complement strand
AAGTCTATAAAAGGATAGAGTAGTTGAAAACCTTGCTTTATATCTCTCCACACAAAATAAGGTCATTTGTGGAAATAATGAAAGGAAGTTTGATTAGGAGGGTCTGAGAAGAGATGAGAATGGATGGACAAGCTCCTCCAGTAAGTGGGATGAAAAACTGATTCTGGAGGTGAAAAGGGATTGCCTTACTAAAGTGAGGATGCAGTTGAAATTATGTAAGATAAATCTGTAGTAATTTTAGAGTTGAAATGAGCAATAGAAGTCATCTAATCCATTTCCTTCATTTTATAGAAAGCAGTAGTGATTTTGTCAGCCTTACATAGCAGCAAGGGCTAAGGAAAGACACAGGTATGGAATATGATATTCAGGAAGGCAAAAGATTTGGATTTACAAACCCAGAGACACCTATCCAACAAAACTGAGTATATTCTTTCAGGGGTAAAAAATGGGCATTCAACAAGATAGAAGATTTCCAAGCATTCCTGAGGAATAAGCAATACCTTAACAAAAAAANAGTCTATAAGAAGTCTATAAAAGGATAGAGTAGTTGAAAACCTTGCTTTATATCTCTCCACACAAAATAAGGTCATTTGTGGAAATAATGAAAGGAAGTTTGATTAGGAGGGTCTGAGAAGAGATGAGAATGGATGGACAAGCTCCTCCAGTAAGTGGGATGAAAAACTGATTCTGGAGGTGAAAAGGGATTGCCTTACTAAAGTGAGGATGCAGTTGAAATTATGTAAGATAAATCTGTAGTAATTTTAGAGTTGAAATGAGCAATAGAAGTCATCTAATCCATTTCCTTCATTTTATAGAAAGCAGTAGTGATTTTGTCAGCCTTACATAGCAGCAAGGGCTAAGGAAAGACACAGGTATGGAATATGATATTCAGGAAGGCAAAAGATTTGGATTTACAAACCCAGAGACACCTATCCAACAAAACTGAGTATATTCTTTCAGGGGTAAAAAATGGGCATTCAACAAGATAGAAGATTTCCAAGCATTCCTGAGGAATAAGCAATACCTTAACAAAAAAA
>NW_025347591.1:0-1442 GCF_016433145.1 Gracilinanus agilis | reverse complement strand
AGCCAATCTGCTAGGTGTGAGGTGATGCCTCAGAGTTGTTTTGATTTGCATTTCTCAAATTATTAGAGATTTAGAACACTTTTACATGTGCTTATTGATGCTTTTGATTTCTTTATCTGAAAATTGCCTATTCATGTTCCTTGCCCATTTATCAATTGGGGAATGGCTTGATTTTTTTATACAATTGATTTAGTTCCTTGTATATTTGCGTAATTAGAACTCTGTCAGAATTTTTTGTTATAAAGATTTTTTCCCAGTTTGTTGTTTCCCTTCTGATTTTGGTTGCACTGTTTTTGTTTTTACAAAAACTTTCTTTTGTTTTTTACATTTTTAAACCCTTAACTTCTGTGTATTGGCTCCTAGGTGGAAGTGTGGTAAGGGTGGGCAATGGGGGTCAAGTGACTTGCCTAGGGTCACACAGCTGGGAAGTGTCTGAGGCTGGATTTGAACCTAGGACCTCCTGTCTCTAGGTCTGACTCTCAATCCACTGAGCTACCCAGCTTCCCCTGTACAAAAACTTTTTAATGTAATATAATCAAAATTATTTATTTTACATTTTGTAATTTTTTCTAACTCTTGCTTGGTTTTAAAATCTTTCCTTTCCCAGAGATCTGACAAGTATATTGTTCTGTGTTCACTTAATTTACTTACAGTTTGCTTCTTTATATTCAAGTCTTTCACCCATTCTGAATTTATCTTTGTGTAAGGTGTGAGATGTTGATCTAAATCTAATCTCTCCCATATTGTTTTCCAATTTTCCCAGCCGTTTTTGTCAAATAGTAGATTTTTGTCCCAAAAGTTGGGCTCTTTGGTTTTATCATACATTGTTTTGTTGATGTCACTTACCCCAAGTCTATTCTACTGATCCTCCTTTCTGTCTCTTAGCCAGTACCATATTGTTCTGATGACTGCTGCTTTATAGTATAGCTTAATATCTGGTACTGTTAGGNACTCAATGTTTTTCTAGTTGTTTAGATCTAGTTTTAACTGTTTGGAAAGTGTTTTGTAGCTGTGTTCATATAATTCCTGTGTTTGTTTTGGTAGATAGGTTCCTAAGTATTTTATATTGTCTAGGGTGATTTTAAATGGTGTTTTACTTTTTACCTCTTGCTGCTGTGGTGTGTAGGAAATACATAGAAATGCTGACGATTTATGTGCATTTATTTTGTATTCTGCCACGTTGCTACAGTTGCTGATTATTTCTACTAGCTTTTTAGTTGATTCTCTAGGATTTTTTAAGTAGGCCATCATACCATCTGCAAAGAGTGATAGCTTTGTCTTCTCATTGCCTATTTTAATACCTTCAATTTCTTTTTCTTCACTAATTGCTACTGATAGTGTTTCTATTACAATGTTAAATAATAGAGGTGATAATGGGCATCCTTGTTTCACTCCTGATCTTATTGGGAAGGTTTCTAATTTATCCCCTTTGCATATGATGC
>NW_025347590.1:0-1075 GCF_016433145.1 Gracilinanus agilis | reverse complement strand
TGGGAAGGAGAGGGGACAAATAATATTATAAGAAGGAGAGGAAGAGAGCATTAAGAGGTAATAATCAAACCTTACTCTCAGTGTAAACAACCTGGAGAGGGAAGAGTAGCTATACTATCCATTGGGACAGAAAACTCTTATCTAACCCTTTTGAGAAAGTCAGAAGGGATAAACCAAAAGGAGCAGGGTAGTGGGGAGGTCCAATAAAGGGAGGGGAGAAGAAGGGGGAGGGAAATCATAAGACCTTTAAAAACAAAAAGAGGGGGAAAAATAAGGGAGGGGGTAGAAAGCGAAGTTAATCAAGGGAGGGGATAAGGGATAGCAGCTTAGTAGCAAACCACTGGTTTAAAAGGAAATAGTATAAGAAAAAGGGGGTAGGAATAGGGGAAGATACGAAAATGTCAGCAAATACACAACTGATGATAATAACTCTAAATGTAAATGGGATGAACTGGCTCATAAAACAGAAGCAAATAGCAGAGTGGATTAGCAACCAAAATCCTACTATATGTTGTCTACAAGAAACACATATGAGATGGGTGGACATACACAAGTTTAAGGTTCAGGGCTTGAGCAAAATCTTTTGGGCATCAAATGAGAAAAAGGGAGGAGTGGCTATTATGATTTCTGACAAAGCCAAAGTAAAAATAGATATGATTANGGGGAGGATTCAAAAATGTCAGCAAATGCACAACTGATGATTATAACTCTGAATGCAAATGGGATGAACTCGCTCATAAAACGGAAGCAAATAGCAGAGTGGATTAGAAACCAAAATCCCACCATATGTTGTCTACAAGAAACATATATGAGGCAGGTTGACATACACAAGTTTAAGGTTCAGGGTTCGAACAAAATCTTTTGGGCATCAAAAGAGAAAAAGAAGGCAGAAGTGGCTATTATGATTTCTGATGAATCCAAAGAAAAAATAGATATGATTAAAAAAGAAAGGGAAGGTCATTACATCCTGATTAAAGGCAGTATAAACAATGAGGAAATAACACTGCTCAATATGTATGCACCAAGTGGCATAGCACCCAAATTCATAAAGGAGAAACTGGCAGATCTCAAGAAG
>NW_025347589.1:0-1681 GCF_016433145.1 Gracilinanus agilis | reverse complement strand
TATATATATATATATTTATTTTATTTTTTGGTGGGGGGAGCTAAGTGGTACAGTGGTCTTGAATCAGGAAGACTTATTTTCTTAAGTCCAAATCTGGCCTCAGGTACTCCTAGCTGTGTGACCTTGAGAAAGTCACCTAACTCTGCTTCACTTTCCTCATCTGTAACATGACCTGAGAAAATCCCCAATGGGCTCATACATGACTGAAAAACAACAAAAATAGACATTTTTTTTGTGTCAGTTAGAGGTGCCCCCATTCCTCTTTTAGACTTCACAATTTCATTATGAAATTATAAACAGAAGATGCATTGATTGAATGATTCTATTACTCATTCAAAGAGGAATTCTCACCAAATAAAAATACCAGGGCATAGGGAATATTGCTAATCGAGGCGGTTGGTGATTGGTGGTAGAACTCTACTCAATGACAGAGATAAGACAGCTTCTACCTTTCAGATGCTTACATTATTTTTATGGCTGAGGCTGGGGAATGGTACAGATAAAACAAGTATAATATATGAAAAAATGTAATGAAGAAAAAAGATATTCACAGAATGTTTTAGAAAAAAGTTTATGAGGGAAGGAGCTCTTTCAGCTGAGAGAAGGAATAAGGGAAAGATGTAGAGAAGACATGGGATCTGAACCAAACTTTAAAAAATATAAGTTCTATTTTTTTCTATTTTTCTTTCTTTGTAAAAATTTTCATCAATATCTTTGATTTTATAACATCTACCTTCCCCAATGCACTCCTCACTCCATCGTCAGGTCAGATAATCCTTTGAGCATATTTTTATCATGCAATCTTTAGCAATCTGGTGAAAAATGGACCTTTCTCAGAATAATGCTTTTAAATTCATTAAAATAAGATCAAATGACTGATTTCAAAGGAAACCCATTATATTAAGTAAGAATCAAAATATTTTTAAAAATTCATAGGTCCAATATTGTCATTACTTCTAGCAAAGGAGAGAGAGAGAGAGAGAGAGAGAGAGAGAGAGAGAGAGANACCCATTATATTAAGTAAGAATCAAAATATTTTTAAAAATTCATAGGTCCAATATTGTCATTACTTCTAGCAAAGGAGAGAGAGAGAGAGAGAGAGAGAGAGAGAGAGAGAGAGAGAGAGAGAGAGAGAGAGAGAGAGAAGATACAACTAGCCAACACATTGAGAGTCATTATTTTTGGCTTTCATATGGTCACTAAACCTAGAGATGAAAAATATTTCAGAGACCATGTAGTCCATCTAGTCCAACCTCATGAGGAAACTGAGGCTAAGAGGGATTGATTATTCTGTACTCATATCCTTCTTCCCTCATCCCTCATCCCACCCCCAAACTCCCTTCCTCCATCCTGAACACACACTCAAAAGGGAGGAGCCTAAAGAAGAATTTTAGAAGGTAAAGAGGAGGAAGTGAATTCTAGAAATTAGCCAGTAATGTATGGAAATAAATGGAGGCAAGAGATAGCAAGACACCACCAGTAATTTAGTTGGCTAAAACATAGACTTCGCTATAGGGTTGGGCAGGGTAATGTGAAAAAAATGACTAGACAGATAGAAAGTCTTAAATGTCAAGAAAAAGAATGTATCTTTTATTCTAGATACAACAGGCATCAGTAAAAGGTTTTTGAGCAGGTGATATAAATATATTATATTATATAATATAATATTATATTATGTTAT
>NW_025347588.1:758-12447 GCF_016433145.1 Gracilinanus agilis | reverse complement strand
GAGAGAGAGAGAGAGAGAGAGAGAGAGAGAGAGAGAGAGAGAGTCTCGTTTGATAGGAACTGAACTCAATTTCATCAATTAATAGTTGATTATTTTAATAAAAGAAACAATAATTTGGATTGAGTCTGACAATTTGGCCAGACAGTTTTCTGATCTGCTATAGAAGATGGAATTTGTGCAGCATGGCTATATATAAAGGCAGGCTTTCTAGCTTAGAAAAGTACAAGGTGTCTCAAAAGTTTTAGTGCAGTTTTACTTTTTTCCCCTTAGTGCAAGTGTAAGCTTCAATAGCTATGACATCTATGACATCTGTTAATAGATAACCACAATAAAGCTGTATTATTGCTTTATTAAAACTACACTAAGACTTTTGGAGTACCCTATAACTTAGAGATTTTCCTAAGGGAATGGGATCTTTGAGAAAATATGACATGGATAGTACCCCAATCTAAGCTAATATGTCAATAGAACAAGGATCTGTGACTTTATTAATGAGGGACCTACTTCCACCTGAAGCAAATCGAAACCCATCTCTAACATAAGAGATAAGTCTTTGAGAGTTGCTCAAAGTAAGTCCTTTGCTCAGGGGGCCATGCAGCTCACTGAAGATCCGAGGCCGGATTTGAAACCAAGTCTTCTTAACTCTAAGTGCAACATCCTACCTGCTATATTGTATTGTCACTCAAAATATAGGCATAAAATAGGCTAATTTGCAACTCTGACTAATGGAGATATTTTATGTGACTACACAGGGAGTCAGCAGCTGAGCAGAGGAGTACCAGCATGTTTGTCCTTCCCATTTGCATTTCCCCTCCTATCTCTCCAAACACCCACAAACACCCCATTGGATTATACACACAGCTGTCTCAACCATTCATGCTACTTTTCTATCAACCTATTGGACAATTGGAGGTTCTATATGATGACAACAGCTGGACAACTGCTGGACTATTGTGTTTAATTATGGTAGCAGATGGCTCTGCCATGCCAATTAGTCTGGAAATGTGCAACATGCTGAGTATATGAATTTTTATCTCTTTTAGGTCCACATTGTAAGATGTAAGAATGATAAGGTACAGTGCATCAGAGTAAATAACTATTGAAGAAAGAAATCACTCACTACTTTTTAAACTTTTTTTTTTCATAATACTGATGACTCTTTAAATCCTACCCTTATTAATGACCCCTCTGCCATAAGGATTGTGCCATTTATAATGTTATTTTGATTTTCAAAATATGAATTATTTTTTACAATAAATATTTCATGCAGTAAATGAGCCTTTGTTTCCAGTAATAAAAGGCCAAGTTGGAAGTTGGAAGTCTGAGTTCTGTTCCAGATCTACCATTTCCTACCTCTCTTGCCTTTAATAATTGCTCAGCTTTTCTGGATCTTCCCACTTTCCTCATCTGTAAGAGAAATTACAACAATGACAACAAAGCTCTATGTTCTCTTATAAATTCACATCCAGGAACTTGGGTAATGTCTGTATTGTACCTCTATACTAGAAGTAGGGGCCATTACTTATTTGGTCTAGTCTCTCTTTCCCCCTGCACTTAACAGTATATATTCAATGAATGAATGAATGAATGAATGAATGAATGAAAATGGTGACCAGACCATGAAATGTTTATTAGTATGATATCTATTTACAAGTACTAAAGTGAGAATACATCAGATGGTGGAAAATAAATATGGGGAAATATAGAGGGGATTCTGAGAAGATGGCAGCTTAAACAGAGCAAATCTTAAAACCTCCACACCCTTTCTACATTGAGATAGAAAACAATGCTCTTCAAGAAGATAGAGGACCAAATCTAACAACGGGACAAAGTAGGGGGATCCTACTGTTGGACAGCTCAAGAAGTACGCCAAGAAAAAGGCTTGGATTCTTGAACTGTTGGGTCTGAGGGTATAAAAGGGGAAACCCAGGACCCCTCCCCCACATGCTGTGCAGAATCTCCAGCAGAGTCTCCTGAAATCTCTGGGCAGGCAGGCACACTGGCCTGGAGAGAGGGCATTGCTGGCACTGGACACAAGAAGTTGAATACAGGCACTTGGGAGGTGGCTGGAGGATAAAGCCAGAGAAACACAGCAAAAATGCTTGGAAGATGGCAGCTTAGATGGAGCCAAACCTCAGACCTCCTAGCTTTACCACACCCAGATAAGAGAACAAAAGACTTCAAGAGGAAAGAAAACCAGGTCAAACAGCAGGACAGAGCAGGGGGACCCTATGGCTGGACAGCTCAGTGAAAACACTCCATTTTGTTACCCCACTTCTTTTTTTCCCTCCTCTCAAGGGTTTTACCTTCAGGGCACATTAAGCAATACAGACTAATACAATCAATACAGGCTTAATCCCATCAATTGGACAGACAAGAAGTCTTCAGAGGGCAGGGAAACTCCCACACCCCTCCCCCACAGACTGCAGAGAACATAACTACAAACCTCCATTGCCAGCTGGGGGAAGATCTTTTATCAAAGCTCATTAAATCCATCTGATTAAACTACCAGAACAGAGAAGGAAAAAATGTGAGTAAACAACAGAAAAAGAGAAAAGAAATGACAACTGTCAGATTCTTTCCAGGAAGTGAAAAAAAAGAGCAAATGAAATAGAAGAGGAGGAAGCTCCAGGGAATTGGACATAGGCTTTGGAAGATCTCAAAATTCAATTAACTCAAGAACTTCAGGAACTCAAAAAGCAAACGAGAGGCTGATGACACCGTGAAAAAGGAAATACATGAACTAAAATAATAAAATAAAGTCCTAAAATCTAAAATTGACCAGCTCAAAAACAAAGCAAAGAAGGTGAAAGAAGATTTACAAAGAAAATCAAACCAGAAGGAGAAGTATGACCAAAAAGCCAAGGATGAAATTTAGTCTTTAAAAAATAGAACTCAACAACTAGAAGCAAATGACTTGACAAGGCAGCACGAATATATAAAACAAAATGAAAAAAATGAAAAATTTGAGAAGAATGTCTCCTCAGTGAGGATATTTGTCTCTTCAAGAACAGATCTCAAAGAGACAATTTAAGAATTATTGGTTTACTGGAACATCATGACAAAAGAAAAAGTTTGGACATCATCCTACAGGAAATTATCCAAGAAAACTGCCCTGACATTCTTGAACAAGAGGGAAACGTGGAAATTGAAAGAATCCACAGATCACCTCCTACATTTAATCCACAACTGACAACTTCCAGGAATATTATAGCCAAATTCAAAAACTACCAGACCAAGGAAAAAATATTATAAGCTGCTAAGAAGAAGTCATCCAGATACCAGGGAACCACAATTAGGATAACACAGGATCTGGCTGCATCTACATTGAAGGACCGGAAGGCATGGAACATAATCTTCTGGAAAGCAAGAGAACTGAGTCTACAAACAAGAATGAACTATCCAGTAAAACTGACTATATTTTTGCAGGGGAAAGTATGGTCATTCAGTAAAATTGAAGTCTTCCAAGCATTCATAAAGAAAAAAATGGACTTAAACAGAAGTTTGCTGCCCAAACACAGAACTCAAGAGAATCACCATAAGGTAATTAAGAGAATGGGGGGGGGGGAATCTTTTCTTTAAGGGACCCAATAAGTTCAATCGATTTGTATCCCTAGAAGAAAAGAAGATATTGGTAAACATTAAAAATTGTTATTATAAACAGGGTAACTAGAAGAAGTTTACTTAGAGGGAACAGTGACGAACTGTATAGGATGAAATGTCAATATATATGTGTGTGTGTGTGTGTGTGTGTGTGTGTGTGTGTGTGTGTGTGTGTAAACATATGCAAAACTAGAGGGGAAAAAAGAAGATAATATTAAGAAAAATGGGAAAACAAACAAAATGGAATAAATTTATATTCCATAAAGAAGTGCATGAGGTGAACGGGGAGAATAACAATATACTGGAAGGATAAAGAGGTAGGAGAGAGGAAATATTTAATGCTTAAGTGCATTGAAATCAACTTAAAGAGGGAAGAACAATCATATCCATTTTGGCAGAGAATTGATTCGTGCCCTATAGAGAAGTAGAAGGGTAACAAAAGGACTGGTAGGCAGAGAAGCAACACTAGGGAGGGAAAGGGCAGGGAGATACCTTAAAAAGACCCTAAAGAAGAATAAGAGGGGAATAAGAAGGGAGAGAGAAAGGGAAGTACAATAAGGGAGGGGATCAGGGGAACTAATTAAAAACAAAACACTAGTATAGAAAGAAATAGTGAAAGAAGAAAGGGTAGGACAAGGAGAGAGAATCAAAATGTCTGGGAACACACAGTTGATAATTATAAATCTGAATGTGAATGGGATGAACTTGCCCATAAAATGGAAGCAAATGGCAGAGTGGTTTAGAAACCAAAATCCTACTATATGTTGTTGTCAAGAAACACACCTGAGACAGGCAGACATACATAGAGTAAAATGAAAGGCTGGAGAAAAAGAAGGCAGGAGTTGTAATCATGATTTCAGACAGAGCCAAAGTAAAAATGGTTCTGGTTAAAAGAGATAAGGAAGGGAATTACATCCTGATAAAAGACAGTATAAACAATGAAGAAGTATCAGTACTGAAAATGTATGCAACATATTGTATAGCATCTAAATTTCTAAAGGAGAGGCTAGTGGAGCTCAAGGACGTGATATAGCAAAACTATACTAGTGGGGGACCTCAACCTTCCCCTATCAGATCTAGATGAATCAAACCAAAAAATAAATAAGAAAGATAAGAGAGGTGAATGAAGTCCTACAAAAATTAAAGTTAATAGATAAATAAAAAATAGGGATTAAAAGGAATACACCGTTTTTTTCAGCAGCACATGAAGCATTCACAAAGAATGACCATGTACTAAGGCAGAGAAACATGGCAAACAAATGCAAAAAAGCAGAAATAATAAATACAAACTTCTCAGATCATAATGCAATAAAACAGTTATTAATAGGAATACATGGAGAGGCAAACCAAAAACTAATTGGAAATTAAATAATATGATTCTCCAAAATAAGTTAGTGAAAGAACAAATCATAGAAACAATTAATAATTTTATTGAAGACAATGACAATGATGAGACTTCTTACCAAAACCTATGGGATGTAGCCAAAGCAGTTCTAAAGAGAAAATTTATATCACTGAGTGTATATATTAACAAATTAGGGAAGGCAGAGATTAATGAATTGGGCATACAAGTCAAAAACTAGAAAATGAGCAAATTAAGAATCCCCAGATGAAAACTAAATTAGAAATACTAAAAATCAAGGGAGAAATAAATAAAATCGAAAGTAAAAGAACTATTGAATTAATAAATAAGACTAGAAGCTGGTATTTTGAAAAAACAGATAAAATAGACAAAGTACTGGTCAATCTAATAAAAAAAAGGAAAGAAGAAAACCAAATTGACAGTATCAAAGATGAAAAGGGAGACCTCACCTCTAATGAAGGGGAAATTAAGGCAATCATTAAAAACTATTTTGCCCAATTATATGACAATAAATTTAGCAATCTAGGTGATATGGATGAATATTTGCAAAAATATAAATTGCCTAGATTAACAGCAAAAGAAATAGAATACCTAAATAATCCCATATCAGAAAAAGAAATTGAACAGGCCATTAAAGAACTCCCTAAGAAAAAATCGCCAGGGCCTGATGGATTCACAAGTGAATTCTATCAAACATTCAAAGAAGAATTAATCCCAATACTATACAAATTATTTGACATAGTAAGCAAAGGAGTCCTACCAAATTCCTTTTATGACACAAATATAGTACTGATTCCAAAGCCAGGCAGACTAAAAACAGAGAAAGAAAACTATAGACCAATCTCCCTAATTAACATACATGGAACAATCTTAAATAGAATAGTAGCAAAAAGACTCCAGCAAGTGATCATGAGGGTTATCCATCAATGATCAGGCAGGATTTATACCAAGAATGCAAGGATGGTTCAACATTAGGAAAACCACCCACATAATTGACCATATCAACAAGCTAACAAACAAAAACCACATGATTATCTCAATACATTCTGAAAAATCCTTGGACAAAATACAACACCCATTCGTATTGAAAACACTAGAAAGTATAGGAATAGAAGGGCCTTTCCTAAAAATAATAAACAGTATATATCTTAAACCATCAACAAGCATGATATGCAATGGGGATAAATTAGAAGCCTTCCCAATAAGATCAGGAGTGAAACAAGGATGCCCATTATCATCTCTATTATTTAACATTATACTAGAAACACTAGCAGTAGCAATTAGAGAAGAAAAAGAAATTGAAGGTATCAAAATAGTCAATGAGGAGACTAAGCTATCACTCCTTGCAGATGATATGATGGCCTACTTAAAAAATCCTAGAGAATCAACTAAAACGCTATTAGAAATAATCAACAACTTTAGCAAAGTTGCAGGATATAAAATAAATGCACATAAATCATCAGCATTTCTATATATTTCTAACACATCACAGCAGCAAGAGTTAGAAAGAGAAATACCATTTAAAATCACTGTAGTGGGCAGCTGGGTGGCTCAGTGGATTGAGAGCCAGGCCTAGAGATGGGAGGTCCTGGGTTAAAATCTGGCCTCAGACACTTTCCAACTGTGTGACCCTGGGAAGTCACTTGACCCCCATTGCCTACCCTTACGACTCTTCTGCAGTGGAGCCAATACACACTATTGACTCCAAGATGGAGGGTAAGGGTTTAAAAAAATAAACAAATAAAATAAAATCACCCTACACCACTGATGGGCAAACTATTCCCTGTGGGCCAGATCCAGGCCATAGTTTGCCCATCAGTACCTTAAGCAATTCATATGGCCTGATCTGGCCCACAGGGAATAGTTTGCCCATCACTGCCCTAGACAATATAAAATACTTAGGAATCTATCTACCATAGCAAAGACAGGAATTATACAAACACAACTACAAAACACTTTCCAAACAATTAAAACTAGTTTTAAGCAATTGGAAAAACATTGATTGCTCATGGGTAGGATGAGCTAACATAATAAAAATTACCATTCTACCCAAATTAATTTACTTATTTAGTGCCATACCTATCAAACTACCAAGAATCTTTTTTACAGACTTAGGAAAAACTATAACAAAGTTCATTTGGAAGAACAAAAGATTAAGAATATCAAGGGAAATAATTAAAAAAAAACCATGAAGGAAGGTGGCCTTGCACTGCCAGATATTAAGCTACACTATAAAGCAGGAGTCATCAAAACAGTATGGTACTGGTTAAGAGACAGAAGGGAGGACTAGTGGAATAGACTTGGGGTAAGTGATGTCAGCAAGGCAGTCTATGATGAACCCAAACAGCCCAACTTTTGGAACAAAAATCCACTATTTGACAAAAACTGCTTGGAAAATAGGAAATCAATATGGGAGAGATTAGGTTTAGATCAACATCTCACACCCTACACCAAGATCAGTTCAGAATTGGTGAATGAATTGAATATCAAGAAGGAAACTATAAGTAAATTAGGTGAACATGGAATAGTATACTTGTCAGATCTCTGGGAAAGGAAAGATTTTAAAACCAAGCAAGAATTAGAAAATGTTACAAGATGTAAAATAAATAATTTCAATTACATTAAATTAAAAAGATTTTGTACAAACAAAAACAATCAACCAACATCAGAAGGGAAACAACAAACTGGGAAAAGATCTTTATAACAAAAAACTCTGACAAAGGTCTAATTACTCAACTATACAAGGAGCTAAATTAATTGTACAAAAAAATCAAGCCATCACCCAATTGATTAATGGGCAAGGGACATCAATAGGCAGTTTTCAGATAAAGAAATCAAAACTATCAATAAGCACATGAGAAAGTGTTCCAAATCTCTAATAATCACACCTAGCAGATTGGCTAAAATGACAGCAGGTTAGAGTAATAAATGTTGGAGGGGATGTGGCAATATTTGGACATTGATGCACTGATGGTGGAGTTGTAAATTGGTCCAACCATTCTGAATGGCAATTTGGAACTATGTCCAAAGAGCTCTAAAAGACTGCCTGCCCTTTGATCCAGCCATACCATTGCTGGGTTTGTATCCTGAAAAGAAATCATAGGGAAAAAGACATGTACAAAAACATTTATAGGCGCACTCTTTGTGGTGGCAAAATACTGGAAAACAAGGTTATGCCCGTCAACTGGGGAATCACTGAACAAATTGTAGAATCTATTGCTGATGGAATACTATTGTGCTCAAAGAAATAAAGAACTGGAGGAATTCCATGTGAACTGGAAAGACCTCCAGGAATTGATGCAGAATGAAAGGAGCAGAGCCAGAAGAACACTGTACACAGAGACTGATACACTGTGGTAAAGTAGAATGTGATGGCCTTCTGTACTAGCAGCAATGCAATGACCCAGGACAATTCTGAGGGGTTTATGGAAAAGTACACTACCCACATTCAGAGGAAGAACTACAGGAGTGAAAACAGAAGAAAAACAACTGCTTTAACACATGGGTTGATGTGGACATGATTTGGAATGTAGACTCTAAACCACTCTAGTACAACTATCAATAATATGGAAATAGGTCTTGATCGATGAGACATTAAGAAACCAGTGGAAATACACATTGGCTAGGGGGCGGGGATTGTGGGGGAGAGAATAAGAACATGAATTATGTAACCATGGAAAATTTTTTTTCTAAAATATAGAATTAAAAAATAAAGAAATAAAAAGAAAATAAATATGAGTAGCATAAAAAAATTCACTCTTAATAGCTTTGGCTATTATTTTAAAGTCTATCCACCTGGATCATCTCAAGAACCACATGAATGGCCCCTCTTCAATATGTCCCCTCTTTATTTGATCCTTGAATTTTTTGTACATGATTTTATCATGATTCATATCTTTTCTTGACTCTGAATTAATTTAAAAAGTCCACAAGTCCTAGCTTCATATTCAGAGTCCTCCATAACCTGGCCCCTCCTTGCCTTTCTAATTTTGTCCCATATAATACTCATCCACATACAACGCTGTCTAGTCAAACTGCCCTTGTATATATGCAACCCTTTAATGCCTTCATTTATCCAGTTCCCTATGCCTAGAATGCCTTTTCCTTCAGTCCCTATGTGGGGAGATTCTGCCAGTTTTTCAAGATTCAGTTTAGATAATACCCCAACCTCATACCTCCAATCAGATAAAGCTATTTTCTAGGCTTCCAACAAGTTGGTTACGTACGAAGTCATGTTGAAGTCCCACTTTCATTCATCATTTCATTCGAATAAGAAATATACCAAGGAAAGTAAAAGACCAAAGCCAAAAACACAAAAAAGGAGGAGAAAGATAAGAAATCATCCAAAGGAAAACATCACCCAAAACAAGACAGAGATTGGCAACATGAGTAAACAGAAAATGAACTTTTCTTGTACAATGAATTAATACCAAGAGGTAACAGAATTTAAAGGGTGGGAATACCTCAAATTACTTGAATTTTAAGTAATAACTCAAGTACTGAGCCCTCTTCTCTGTCTATTTTTTCCTGGTGACTCCATCAATTTAATTTTCACTTCTCTATAGATGTCTTTTAAATTTTCACAATCACCTCTTGTGTCTATACTAAGCTCCAGTCCCATATCATCAACTACTGGCTAGACTTCTCTTACTAGATGTCCCATAGGCAGGACAGATTTCTACCAAGGGTAAATGCATAACCAATGGTTGGTAATAAAATTAAATCATTTTTCCCTTTTCTGTGTTTTAATTCCACTCGAGTACCTTTGGTTCAATACTAAATGATAACCTTCTGGATATTTCTACATATTCACTTTTGAAGGGACCACACATTTTTTCAAAAGGTGGAATCACCAAATAACAAATTCATGGTTTGATCTTTCTCACATTGGCCATACAAATCCATATACAGTAACATTTTGCAAGATTTCAAAGTACATTTAATTTGGCTTACAGGTAGGCGTGTAGATCTATGGATCTTCATTGAATAATAGAATATTAGAACTAGAAGGGATCTAGTCAATTCCCCTTGTTAATTTAAAAATGAAGAAACTGGGATTCAGAGTTTTAAGTGATTTTCCTAAAGTCTGACAGCTAGTAAGTGGCCAGTTCCAGAATGTGAAGTCAGATCTCCTGACTTTCAGTCCAGGGCACCATCTGCTTTGCCATACTGCCTTCTATATTTCATCCAAGATAAACTAGAAAGAGAGAGGGATAGGAGCTAGACCTACAATTTTATTAGTATAAAGAATTCCAGGTTGTACTCCACCAGTCCAAGTTGATACCTTTTCTGCAACTTAGAGTCTTTAGAGTTAGTTAGGTGAGTGAATGGTTATATACCTTTCCCAGAGTCACACAGTATATTTCACAGGTAATATTTGAACCCATATCATTCTGGCCTGAAAGTCAGCTTCTTATCTATTATATCACACTGCCACTAGAAATAAATAACTTTAAATAAGAAAATAATTTAAATAAACATGTTTAGGCTTGTTTTGAAAAGAATTATTCTGAAACTAGATATAGTGAAAAGAACACTAGATTTGGAGTCAAAAGATATGGGTTTGAATCTCATTTCTATCATTAATTTATGTGACCCTGAATAAATCATTTTTATTCTCTGAACCTTGGTATTTTTGTTTGTAAAATGAGGAAGTTGGACAAGATGGTATCTAAAGCCCTTTCTAGTTCTAAATATTATGAACTGATGAACTTTCTTGACTATGAAAAATTAAAGTTAAATTTGTAATTATATATTTAACACTCAAATTGGACAAATTCCACCATTTTTTTTGAAAAGAAAGAAAAAGCAATTTCAGTATTTTAATCCCTTTATCCCATTTTTCTAATATTTTTGTTATTAGCCACACTTCTCTTCCCTCCTTTTCTCTAATTATAGTTTTCTATACTTCACATCTGTTTCTCAAACAGATAAGTGGAAAAGGATATGAATAAAACTCGTCTGTAAAAAATATTTAAATTCTGGCTATAGCGTTCTGTGCATACAGGACATCACCCCAAAAACGCTGTAATTATGATTAGAATTTTAAAAGATGGGGACAGCTGTGTTGCTTGGTGGATTGAGAGCTAAGCCAAGAGGCTGGAGGTCCTAGGTTCAAATCTGGCCTCAGATACTTCCTAGCTGTGTGACCCTGGGCAGGTCACTTAACCCCTGTTGCCTAGCCCTTACTGCTCTTCTGCCTTGGAACCAATATGCAGTATTGCTTCTAAAGTAGGTGGTAAGGATTATAAAAAAAGAATTTTAAAAGATGAAATAATGTTAAAGGACACATTATTGGGGGAAAATAAGTATCTTACCATTACTACTTCATTATTAAAAATTTTGACCATCATGGTTAGAGAAAAGACAATTGTTTAGAGGTAACTTATAGACAATTCAGGTGTTCTTTCTGCTGTTACCCTCAAGATAATAAGTGAAAAAAGGAAGGACTCTTTCCCTAAAGGGATGCCCCTGTGGCAAATATATGGTAAGGAAAAGACAAGAGTTACACAGACTCAACGCAGGATAGGTTGCCATCTGTATTATAGGAGGGAGTTCTCAGATTGCTGAGAGAATAGAACTATTGCAGTGCTTGATTTGGGTGTAAAAAATGTATAGAAAGGAAAAGTAAAGAAAGGAAAAACAACCAAGGCTATATGTGTGTGTATACATACATATATATATATATATATATATATATACACACACACATGTATATTATAG
>NW_025347588.1:0-681 GCF_016433145.1 Gracilinanus agilis | reverse complement strand
TCCCCCACCCCCCCATCCCCCGTTGCCTAGCCCTTACTGCTCTTCTGCCTTGGAACCAATATGCAGTATTGAGTCTAAGATTGAAAGTAAGAAGTTTGTTTATGTTTTTAAAGAAAGATATACAGTGGAGGGGAGGATGAGGTGATGGACAATACTTAAACTTTACTTTCATCGTAACTGACTCAGAGAGAATGACAACCATTCTTATTGAGGTAGAATCCTATCTTAGCCTATAGAGAAGTAGAAGGGGAATAAGACAAGGGAAGGGGTAGTAATAGGAGGGATGAGGAAATGTGGGGATGATAAAAAGGAAAACACTGGTGAAGAGGAATAGGGCTAAAGGAAAAAGAGCAGGATCAAAAAGGGAAAATAAGATAAAGGGGAATACACAGTTGCTAATCATAACTGTGAATGTGAATGGAATGAATGCACCCATAAAACAGAAGCAGATAGCAGAGTGGATTAAAAACCAGAATCTCACTATATGTTGCTTACAAGAAACACATTTGAGGCAGGGTGACACATACAGAGTAAAGGTAAGGGGCTAAAGCACAATTTATTGTACATCATCTAAAGTAAAAAAAAAGCAGGAGTAAGAGACAGAGAGGAGGATCAATGGAATAGACTTGGGATAAATGACCTCAGCAAGACAGTGTATGATAAACCCAAAGAGCCCAACTT
>NW_025347587.1:0-1134 GCF_016433145.1 Gracilinanus agilis | reverse complement strand
TTGACCATGTAATAGGGCATAGAATCATTGCAAAGAAATGCAAAAGAACAGATATAATAAATGTAACCTTCTCAGATCATAATGCAATAAAAAATAATTAGTAAGGGCACCTGGACAGGAAAATCAAAAACCAATTGGAAATTAAACAATATGATTCTCCAAAACCAATTAGTCAAAGAAGAAATCATAGAAAAAATCAACAATTTTATTGAAGAGAATGACAATGATGAGTCATCCTACCAAATTCTGTGGGATGCAGCCAAGGCAGTAGTCAGGGGGAAATTTATATCCTTGAGTGCATATATTAACAAATTAAGGACCAGATATTAAACTATACTATAAAGCAGCAGTCATGAAAACAATATTGTACTGGCTAAGAGATAGAAGGGAGGATCAGTGAAATAGACTTGGGGTTAATGACATCAGCAAGACAGTGTATGATAAACCCAANACCATTTAAAATCACCCTAGACAATATAAAATACTTGGGAATCTATCTACCAAAACAAACACAGCAATTATACAAAAACAACTACAAAACACTTTCCAAACAATTAAAACTAGATCTAAACAATTGGAAAAACATTGATTGCTCATGGGTAGGACGAGCTAACATAATAAAAATGACCATCCTACCCAAATTAATTTACCAATTTAGCACCATGCCTAACAAAGTACCAAAAAACTTTTTTACTGAATTAGGAAAAACTATAACAAAGTTCATCTGGAATAACAAATGATCAAGAATATCAAGGGAAATAATGAAAGAAAATGTGAAGGAAGGGGGCCTAGCAGTATCAATTATTAAACTATACTATAAAGCAGCAGTCATCAAAACAATATAGTACTGGCTAAAAGACAGAAGGGAGGATCAGTGGAATAGACTTAGGGTAAGTGACATTAGCAAGACCCCAAAGAGCCCAACTTTTGGGACATGAATCCACTATTTGACAAAAACTGCTGGGAAATTTGGAAAACAATATGGGAGAGATTAGGTTTAGATCAATATCTCACACCCTACACCAAAATTGATTCAGAATGGGTGAATGACTTGAATACAAAGAGGGAATCTATAAATAAGTTAAGCGAACACAGAATAGTATACTTGTCAGATCCCTTGGAAAGGAAAGATTT
>NW_025347586.1:0-1035 GCF_016433145.1 Gracilinanus agilis | reverse complement strand
CCTTCCTTCCTTCCTTCCTTCCTTCCTTCCTTCCTTCCTGCCTCCCTGCCTCCCTGCCTCCCTCCTTTATTCCTTCTTTGAAACTTGGCAGACAAATTTATGTTTTTCAACTAGTAAATAGATACTACCTTTCACCTTATTGACAAATCTTAGAAGTGTTTCCAAATGTCATTGAAGAGCCAATTAAGTAATCATAGTAGATGGCAGTAGGCTTGTCCATATAGTCCAAAACCTAAGCAGAGAGCTTTCTATTTCTCATTTCTTAAGTGCTATATACCTGGATATTTCTACAAAATTGATACTAACTGTAGGTGTTAGGAAAAAAACCCAAGTGGAGCAAGGTGTTATAAATTTAAAGATTCAAAAGAATGTTAAATTTATCAGAACTGATTGCTAGAGAGGAGCTTTGGATTTTAAGTTTGGAAATGCTGCTTGTGTGGATGTCTTCAAGAACTGCTGTGTGGAAGAGGAGTTGGACTTACTCAATTCTGCCCCTGATGGCAGAATTAGGANTTCCTTCCTTCCTTCCTTCCTTCCTTCCTTCCTTCCTTCCTTCCTTCCTGCCTCCCTGCCTCCCTGCCTCCCTCCTTTATTCCTTCTTTGAAACTTGGCAGACAAATTTATGTTTTTCAACTAGTAAATAGATACTACCTTTCACCTTATTGACAAATCTTAGAAGTGTTTCCAAATGTCATTGAAGAGCCAATTAAGTAATCATAGTAGATGGCAGTAGGCTTGTCCATATAGTCCAAAACCTAAGCAGAGAGCTTTCTATTTCTCATTTCTTAAGTGCTATATACCTGGATATTTCTACAAAATTGATACTAACTGTAGGTGTTAGGAAAAAAACCCAAGTGGAGCAAGGTGTTATAAATTTAAAGATTCAAAAGAATGTTAAATTTATCAGAACTGATTGCTAGAGAGGAGCTTTGGATTTTAAGTTTGGAAATGCTGCTTGTGTGGATGTCTTCAAGAACTGCTGTGTGGAAGAGGAGTTGGACTTACTCAATTCTGCCCCTGATGGCAGAATTAGGA
>NW_025347585.1:0-2427 GCF_016433145.1 Gracilinanus agilis | reverse complement strand
GCCCTGTCTCCTTCCTTCCCTCCCTTCTCTACTATCTCCCCTATCCCTGGTCTCTTTTCTGTCTCCCCCCTTTATCTCCTCTCTGCCTTCCCCCTCTCTTTTCTCCCTCCCTCTCTTTCTTCTAGCCCCGCTCTGTCCCCCCAAACCCCACCACCACTTGACACTATTATATAATTCCTTCTTTGTTCTTTAAATCTTGAAATGTTGGTTACCGTTTATCATTGAATTCACAGTTTTTAAATGGCTTTCTCTATTCTTTTTAGGTATGTGTGAGCCCATGAGGGATGAAAGGATGGGATAAAGGGCCTCACCCTGCCACCATCCACCTTCAACCTAGCTGGGCACAGATTTAAAATATATACACACACAACACCCACATACCCTGGCATGCCCATACGCACATGTGAGCCCTTATGGAGAGTCACACACAGGAAGAAGACTGGAGGCTGCTGGGATGAAACCAACAATCCTCACACAAACACTTGAGGAAAAGCATTTCATCTCAGGCCCTGCTCAGAACCTCCAGGAAAGCTCATTGTCATGGCTTTGCCCCCAGCTGGGCCCATTTTATAGATGGAGAAAGTGGGCCATTGTAAGGCTGAGCTCAACTTGGCTGAGACCAGAGGAGAGGGAAAATCAGCTCTCACTCTTTCCTCTTAGGGCGTTTAACCCGACCACCTCCGCACTGCTGTTCATAGCTAGCCCCTGACATCCACTTCCATCCCGAAGCCCTCTTGGGCCCAGGCAGACTCGCAGGGATTGATCAGGGAAGGATCTTACTGATTCCAGAGCCCAAATGTCGCATTTGAAAATTGGGAACGCAGAGGCACAGAGAGGATGAGCTACTAGCCCGAGGTCGCACAGCAAGCCACGGACAGAGTCCGACTTCGATCCCCGCGCCCAGCTCTTCCAGTCACCGTCACGCACTTCCTTTCTCCGGTGAGCCCCGGGGGAAAGCAGCCAGGTGGTGCTCAGAGCCGAGCCTCAAGCCCCAAACCCCTTTCATCTTCAGCGGGGCTCCGGGAGGCCTGGGGGTTTTCCGGGGGCTGGCCTCTCTCTCAGCCTGCGGTCGTCGGGGAGCCTCCTTTACGAGGCAGGGCCCCCGAGTCTCTTCTGATTAAAAAGCTTCGGGCTAGCCTGGAGTCAGGGGCCCCCAATGGCTCGGGCCCGCTCCACCCGGTCCATCGCAGCCTCACGTGTTTGAAGGGGAGATTCATTTGCTCATAAAAAGATATAAAAGCTTCGGGGGAAAGGCCCTGGACGCCCCCAGCTCCCGACCGAGCAGCCAGCTTCCATTCCTAAATGAGTTGGGCCCTTCCCCCTTGACAGGTGGGCGACTTTGAAGTGAGGAAGCCGCCAGACGCTCCCCTGGTAGTGACAGCGGCTCCTCGCCCCAAATTTATTGATGGGGGAGGGGGGGGAGGGGCGGTGTATGGTGGCCGAGCAGGAGAGGAAGAAAAAATAAGCCACAAGGGTGTGAAGACACTTATAATGCATTTTTATGGCCGTTTTAGTATAGAGTGTTTCAAACCATCCATCCAACTTCTACCTCCCTCATAAGCTCATTTCACAAGTGCCTCCCTTGAAGCCTTTGCTAATCACTTCAGCCAATACCCACCACCCTCTCCCCAGCCACACTCACCCTCAATTACCTCGTATTTACTTTGTACACATTTTTGGCCACTGAGGTGTCTCAGAATGAGAAAGACCTGGGTTCAAATCCTGTCTTCGACAGATCCCTCTGTGTACAGAGCAAACTTCTACCTTCCAGGCACTTACAATCCATTTGGGTGGAGGAGGTGAAGGTAACTAGGAAGAGGGATGACTTTCCTTGGGCTAGACTTCCCAGGGCAGAGAGTAAGAGCAGTGGGTGGGGACAAATTTGCCAGGAAAACGGATTTTAACTCAGGGTAGGGAAATACTTCCTATTGTTGGAGTTGTTCCAAGGTAGTGTGGACTGCTTCTGATTAATCTAGTGACACCTTCTGCCTACCCCTGATCTTCAATTTGGGACTGGATTATCCCTCATCAGATGGGAGATGGAAAGCATTCCTGCTCTTACACAAGCAAGACTACAGGCCTTACCTTTCAGGGTGGGATTCTGTGAATCTTATTCTGGGTCACCATAATTGCAGGGTGATGTGGTCAATCGGTCAGTCAGCAATCATTTTTGAAGTGCTTACTGTGTGCCTGCCACTGTGAAAAATGCTGGGGATTTAAAGAAAGGCAAAAAAATAAATTTTTATGTGATAGCTTGGGAGAAAAAAATTGCTTCTGTCAGGTTGATAAAAGAATTTAGCCAAGGCAGAACCATTAGGATCATAGATTTAGAGATGGTCATCATTTCTTCCTTCTTGCTCTTGCTCTTGCTCTTGTTCTTGTTCTCCTCCTCCTCTTCCTCCTCCTCCTCCTCCTCCTCCTCCTCTT
>NW_025347584.1:0-16564 GCF_016433145.1 Gracilinanus agilis | reverse complement strand
TGTGTGTGTGTGTGTGTGTGTGTGTGTGTGTGTGTGTGTGTGTGTGTGTGTGTATGTAACATCATCTCCCTTCTCTGTGCCTTCCATGCCTGAAATTTACTTCCTTCTCATCTCTAGCTTTTAGAATCCCTTGTTCCCTTCAAACTCTGATGAGTTTTCAGATCTTTCCTTTTCACATCTCTCCAGGTGCTAATGCCTTCAAGTTATATTGTATTTATTTTGTTTATACTCATCTGCGTATATGTTATTCCCCCTGATAGAATATGGAATATAAGGAATACAAAGAATAAGTTCCTCAAGGACAGAAACTATTTCATTTTTGCCTCCAGTGTCAACAAAGGTATCTGTCTCAAAGTAGCTGTTTAATAAATGCTTCTTGGTTGATTTCCAGAAACTAGGTGGATCAGTGGATATGATGAAGATGGGAGGTACTGGGTTCAAATATGTGCTCTGCCATTTCCTAGCTGTGTGACCCTGGGTAAATCACTTAACCCCAGTTGTCTGATGCTTATGTCTCTTCTGCCTTGGCACTTATACTTAGGATCCATTCTAAGAGAGAAGGTAAGGGTTATTAAAATATATACATATATATTTCTAGATCATCCGTTCATTTTTGGAATCCTGCTTTACTCTGTCCCCAAGGGTAATTATTTCTCTCTTTTACAAAGTTATTTAGTCAGTCCAAACAACAAAACTAAATAATCATGCATTTATCATTCGTTACACTTAGTGTTATGTAATGAATATTACATATAGTATGATCATAGCATCTCATTAGTTTTCCCTTCTGTATCCACTTCTGTTTATTCACAGAATCACAGAGTTTGAGTGTTGGAATGAACCTCAGCTGGCTCTGTATTTGAATTTTTCTTTGAAAATTATGTCATGATAATGGTATGTGTATTGGTTTTTCTTGGGCTTTCTTCAATTCACATTATTTAATGTAAGGCTTTCCAAATGTGTTTATATTCCTCATATTTATCATTTTAATGGCACTGTAGTATTCCATTATATTGCTCTGCCAAAATCTATTTATCTCTTCACCAACTGTTGAACATTTAGATTTTTCTATTTATGTATTATGCTATATGTGCACGTAAATAGATACACTTACCTAAATGACTTGGCTCCTAGTCCAATGACTATTGGTGTGACTTTAGACAATTCACTTCATATCTTTAGACCTCAGTTACCTCTTCTGTGAAAACTGATGATCTCAAAAGTTTTCTCCAATTTTGGTATTCTATTATTCAAGTCATCATTCTATTTCTTAGTTTGCTAACATTTTGGATGTTATGACTATCATTTTTTCCTGTGTTTTTTTTAGTTACACATAGAAACAATTTTCAACAATTGTTTTGCAAATCAAATTCTCTCCTTCCCTTCTTCCCCTTCCCCATCCTCAGATTTGATACAGGTTAGCTATCATTCTATGTATTTCCATATCCCTCATGTCATTAAAAGAAGATATCCATAGATGACTAACATTTCTAATGCCATATATCTCTGGCATGGTGAAGAGAAGGTTGGCCTTGGAAGTCAGGAAGATATGGGTTTAATCCCTACTGTGTAACTCTGCTCAAGTCACAGAACCTCTTAGTGCTCCCAGGGAACTCACTAAGACTATAGGTTATTTACAGATTTGCACCAGTGGAAGGAGTTTATTATGCTGTTGAAGTCTCAAGCTTGGACAAAAACATATATACACACCATACAGATAATATGAATAGTAGATATCTCTTTAACATCTCGGGTTATATTCTCAGTAATGGAATTTTTTTTCCTTTTTTTTGATTCAAAGAGATTTTCCTTTTTTTAATTCAAAGATATTTTCTGGTTTTTTTATTCAAAGATATTTTCCCAGTTGCATGTAATAATAATTTTGAACATTTGTTTTCCAAAATTATAAGATCTAAACCATCTCCCTCCCTCCCTTCCCTGTCCTCACTCAGAGATGGTAAGCTATCTGATCTGAGCTATACATGGATTATCATGCAAAACACGCTTCCATATTGGTCATTGTCATAAGAGAATACTCCTACAAGATCAATCCCCCAAATAAAACTGTAAATACACTGATGGGAAAGAAAGTCTGCTTTGATCTGCATCTGACTCCAACAGTTCTTTCCTTGAAGATGGAGAGCAATCCTTGTAATAAGTTCTTTAGAATTGCCCACGATCATTGCATTGCTGAGCATGACCAATTTTTCACAGTTGACAGTAATAGAATTTTTGTGAGCCTTTTATGTTGCCACATTACCCTGTGAAAAGTTTATACCAATTCATAATTTCAAGAAGGGGGTTTTTTTCCTCCCCAAAAATGCCTCCCTTTCTTTACTTTCACTCTCACCTGTTACCCATAGGGAAGAAATTCAAGTGGATTTAATTTACTAATTACATGCATAAACATCAGAAACTGACCAGCAACTCGTGATATGAGTTAAAGCTGTACTGACTGACTCTCTCCAGACTCATTATTTTCACTTCTACTGGTGACTTCCTCTAGAAGCAAAGGCAAATCTTTCACCTCCTCCCGGGCTAACAGTCATGATTGCCTTCCCCACCTGTTGATTCTTTAGACCATTTGCAGAAAATCTTCCTACTTCAGTAGTGCTGGCACATCAAAAACTAGAACAGCCATTTACAGAGCTAGAAGAAAGGTTGGAGATCATTTAGTTATAGCCTTTCTTTCTATAGATGAGAAAACAGACCCAGAGAGATGAAATGACTTGCCTGAGATCACACAGGTAGTAATTCATAGAATTTGGACTAGAATGCAGGTCTCCTGCCGGCCAATAGAGTACTGCTTTCATTATATCCTGCCCTCTCTCTAATTGCACTGCTTGGGAGCTTCAGCCCCGATCTCTCCCAGGGGTTCATTGCCCTGGAATTTTCTGATGAGAGGCCAGAAAGGAAGACAGGTCACTGTCTGCTGCTCAACCTTGCATCCGCCCTACACCAGAGTTTCTCTGCATCAGAGATGGCAGTGAGTGGTCAATCAAAAGAACAAAAATGGGAGCTTAGCTTCCTTCCTACCATTTGGAAGTTTTGTCTCTCCCTCCATTACCTTATTTAATTTATCCAGTCATTAGTTAAGGAGTGTATAATTTCTCAGCTTACAATTTAAAACTATTTTAAAACTCTGTTTTTATATCTTTATTTCTCCTCATCAATTTTTTCTTTTCTAGCTCATTTCCAGTACTGTCCTTTGAGTTTCCTTCCTGATATCTCATTCCCAAAATATGGATTGTCCACTGACTGCATAGTTTTCTTGAGTAGTATTCATTGGCTTTAACTCACACCTGATGCCTCCTGTTATGGACACTGATAGGTTAGGTGGAATATCATCATCCATTGGAGGAGGGCAGGGTAGTTGTTTAGCTTCAGCCTTGGGAATTGACAGCCAGTAATGGTTGACATGAAGTGGCATTCAAGAGAAGTGATTGATGTTCTAGGTTCCACCAGCAATTTGCTGGGTGACATCCAATAAGTCATTCAGCTATCTAGTGTCTTACTGTGTTTTTTCACTTCTGTAAAATTACCATCACTTTGATGTAGGATCATAAAGTAACGTTCCTCAGATTATGTTTCATAAATAAAATAGAATACATTATATATTTGCACAAATGATCCTACCCATTCTCCATGACTTTAGTAAATGCTTTCCTTCTCTATATAGTAGAATTTCTAGCTTTCTTCAGATTATAGTTCAGCTACCACCTTCTGCATGAGACTTTTGGATTCCCTCTGGTATTAGCACTCTCTCCCTCTTTAAAGAAATAATTTGTTTTATGGTTTTGTTTAAATTTCCATGTATCTTACCTCCTCCTTACACTCCCCTCACCAAAGAAGGCATCCCCAGAACAACAACAACAAAAAAGAGTATATAAAGTATGCCTTTCTTGTTTCTATTTTCAGTTCTTTCTCTGGAGCTGGACATTCACAAGTTATTCTTCAAATATTATTTCTGTGGCCATATATAATATTCTCTTTATCCTACTCGTTTTACTCTTCATTATTTCTTTTTTGTCTTTCCAAGTTAAAAATAATAACCTGCTCATCTATGAGGACAGGGTTTGGGACTTGTTTAATCTTTATATTTTCTTTCCTGTTGCACTGAGCATATTCTTTGATAAATTCTTTAGATCTCTTCCAAAATTGTTTTATGTAGGTTCAGGTCCAAGGCTTAGATGGTATATCAGGGATAGCTAGGTGGCCCTGAATCTGGGGTCAGTAAAACCAGTTTAAATTCTGTCTCAGATACTTGTGAGCTTTGTGAGCTGAGCAAGTTACTTAACTTCTTTCTGCCTCAGTTCCTCATCTCTAAGATGGGCATAATGATCATCCCTGCTTCACAATGTTATTGGGAAGGTAAGCCTAGATAATTCTTGTAAACATGCTTTGCAAACCATAAAATGCTATAAATATGCTCGCTCTTCTCACGATCTAGTTTTTGGAGAGCAAGGACTTTTTCAGACCTGTGTTTACTATGCAAGACTGAGAGCAGTATTTAATGCTTTTTTTAATGATGACGATTTAAGGTTTACCCAAGGGTAAAATTTGAGGGCACTGATGATAAAGTCTTTTCACGAGTTTAGCTCAGCCAGATCCTGCTTCTCCAAATATTTATTCACTTTACAGAGCTGTTCCTGTCATTTAAATTAGCTGCCACCAGGTGGAGGCAGTCACAGTCTGAAAAGCAAGGTGTATATTTGTTTGCTTGGAGTAAAGAATTATTATACTTTTCCCAGCCATTACACATCTACATATCTACTTGTCTTTATCTTTCTATCCATAAAAATAGAAATAAAACACCCATCTATTGTTATTTAAATGGTTGAAATTATTATGCAAATCTAAATAAAATTATTAAATTTAATAAATGTTTTATTAATAAATAAATATTAAATTGAAAGAGTAATTAATCCAAAAACAAATTGCATTAAAACAAATTCCAAAGCAAAAAATATTCATTTGTAATTATTGATGAATTAATAATTCATATTATTTCAGAGACACCCTCCTGACTCTTTTTCTATTACTTGGATTCCTAGAGAGACTAGACCATTTTTATTCACTTATTTAACTGTGTTAACATTTTGCCAGGGGTTGTACTAGCTACCAGATGCCTGGGTATGTGGTTGATGTTTTTGTCTTATCTAGAGAACACTTCTTTTTATGTTGACTTTCTGCCAAACTTCCTTCTCCAAGCATTATGGTATCTTCGTTCTAACTGCCACTGATTTCTTTGTTCAGTCTGTGATTTATTAGCTATTTCTTTTTCTCTAGTTAGAAGCCCTATTCCTCTCCTAGTCAAAAGCCCTGCCCCATTCCTTTGAAATTGAGAGCTGAGAAAATGCCATCTCTGACTAATACTAGGAGACTTTATTATTTTGAAAAGCAGACTGAACAACAACAAACGGTATCTAAAAGCACTTCTTAGGAACAAAGCATAGATTTGAGACTGGGGCTTCTACAGTGAAATCTTTTATGATTTTTCCATGGCTATTAGTGCCTTCCCCTCAGAAAGAGTATGTATATATTTTCTATATATTTTGCATATACTGATATAGATTTATATAAACTTTTATGTGCAGCTAGGTGGTGAAGTGGGCAGTTCCAGACCTGGAATCAGGAAGACTCATCTTTCTGAGTTCAAATCTAGCCTGCCATTTACTAGCGGTGCGTCCTTGGGCAAATCACTTAACCCTGTTTGCCTCAGTTTCCTCATGTCAGATGAACTGGAAAAGAAAATGATAAACCATTCCAGTATCTTTGCCAAGAAAACCCCAAATGGCGTTACGAAGAGTCAGACACAACTGAAATGACACAACCACAAAAATATATATAATTTGTATGTACATGTACTTTGTTTATTTGTATGTATACTACATATATACTTATATATCCTTTGGCTATGAACATGGGTCATCTGAAGGAATAGAGCTATTGTATTTTTGTCTTCATTTCTGGCTGCAGTCTGGTACATAGTTAAGTGCAAAATACATGTTGATTGATTGATTGGTGGATGGGATTGCTGAGACATTGTGAATGATATTTAAAAGGTCTAGGAGAAGGACAAATATTGCTCTCATATTCAAGAAGGAAGAGATGAGAACCAGTAGATTAAAGACCAGTAAGCTTGACTTTGATTCCTGAGAAAATTCCAGAGCATATTATTAAAGATACAGAGAATATTTGGAAAAGGAGGTGATGATTAGAAAGACTTAACATTGTCTTCATCAAAAACAAGTCATGCTGGACTAACTTTCATTTATTTTGTTGACAGATTTAAATAATTGGTAGATGAAGGGAATAGTTTGTTTAGATTTGAAAAAAGTGATCAGGTATTTTGTGGTAAAGATGGAGAACGGTGGGCTAGATAATGGCACAAAAAGATGGATGCAAAACAGACAGGATTTTTAGGAAATAACATTTTAGAAGATTTGAAGTTTTATAGTACTTAACATCCTTGTATCACTAGTCAGGCCAACGAGGCATTTGCTATATGCTTCCATGTATTGCTTAGTTTGCATGTGTTTTCCCAACTAAATGGAAGACTTCTTGAGGTAAGGGAGCTTATCTCACAATTTTTCTTAAAAATCTGTTTGAACAGAGCTTTGTATGTGTTTAATATTTGCTGACTTTAAAATTTTAAAAAGTCCCACACTTATTTTAGAGTTTTAAAAATAAAAATGTGATAGCTATTTTAGGCATCTGCCTTTTGTTTTTCAAAAATACTCACTCCACCCCACTCCCAGGTTTAGGCTTTCAGTATAATAGTAGTATCTTCTGTTCTTATAATGTGTTTAAAGAGTGTTTTCCACAACAACTCTGAGCAGATATCAAACCAATTTTATGCCTTTGATTTATTGCAAGACTTTTCAAAGAAGGTCCTAAGGGTCCTTGCTGCCTTGAACAATGCCAGAGGGCAACATGGGTCAAAGGGTTTTCAATTGTGGACAAAAATCCATGCATATTTCTGAGAAAATAAAGGAAGCACAATGAGAATCAGAAGAACACATCACTTTAATGGACTATTCTTTTTGATACCAGAGTAAGTGGTTTTTTCTGATAGCTAATGAAGAGGTTCTAGTTTATTTCCTTCCCCCATCCCTCCAAAGGATCAAACTTCTTTGCAAATAATTGGCTTCTTTTGTTTGTCAATGATATAAAAATGGAGGACTGACCCCATGTTTCTACAAACACACATATGCTTCCAGGGGAAAATACTTCCTCATCGTCATCTTCCCCATCCTTAGCCTCTGAGTCCTTCTGGATCAGCAGTGATATTTAGCTGTATAAAAAATTCATAAAACCCAAATGACTGGAAAGCATTTTGCAAATGTGAAGTGCTGTGAATTACCTAGATAATTACCCAGATATCAGCAGCTTTGCTGGTAATGGAGGAAGAGAGGAGGGAGGGAGTGGAGGAATGGGAGTAAATTTTGAGTAGCCAGCATTATTCTTTTTAAACAGCAAGCAAGAGATAATACTACATATGTTTTATAGTGTCACAGATGTCTCTGCTTTTAAGCCTTAAAAAGGTATACTTTGTATATGTTGTGTGATTATTTTAAAAATTACTACTTTAAAATTGTGAATCATTTAATTTCCAGTTCTAAAAATCTGTAGCTCTGTTCTCAAAGTGTTGTCTTGGATTGAAAATATTTCTTTGGCTAACAGGCAAGGAGGCTGTAATAAGCCCTTAATAAAGGCTTTCACTGATCATAAAATCTAGTAAGAAAGGATCTTAGAGGATGTGTGCTCCAGTCTTCCACCCAATACAGAAATCATTTCTATGCTATACCTAACAGGAATTCCTACAGCCTTTTGAACATTCCCAATGATGTGTCACCCTTGTTCAAGGCAACCCACCTCCTTTTTTTTTGGACAACTCTAATTGTTACACAGTTCTGCTTGTACATTCCTATAACTTCTATCCTTTGGTCAAAGTCCATTGAAGCCAGTTATGTCTTTCTCTGAGTCATCTCTTCTTTTGAAATCATCCACTTTATCCTTCAGACGATTTCCAGATTCTTCTCAGCCCTGTTCCCTTTTCCTTTCTTTGTTTTAACCCTCCTAAAATGTATATACCCAATATATAAATACCCAATACTCTAGAAATGATCTAACCAATGAGGATTGTGTCAGTCCTGTTATCTCCTTTAGAGTGAATACCATACCCCTATTGAGATCATCCAAGTCGTCTTTAGCTTTAAAATTTTTTTTTTGTTTGACTGTCAAATGAGACACTTTTGACATATATTGAGTTTTGTGGTTTATTAGAAATCATGTGTCTCTTTCCACTAGAACTGCTGTTTAACCGGGTATCTCTCTTTTAGTATCTATGCATCTGGAACTGTTGAACCTAAGTGAAAAAGTTGACATTCATCACTGGTACATTTCATCTTTGTTCATTTTGTCTTCTGTTTTAAATTTGAAAAACCTATCTTCTTGGTTACAAATGTTGCCCAGGCTCCCAGGCTCACATTGAATGACAAAACACTCATCTAGAGTTTGCCAAAAACAAGTAGAAGCAATGTGATTCAAGATCTCCTTGGAGGGAGAATGACATAATTCAGAGGAGGAGGCTGTGGCAGGTTGTAGGCAGTCTTGACCTGAGTGGCTGTGGGCTGCCTTCAGTCTGAGGATCCCTCTGGAGGATTTGGCTATTGACATGTAAATTGGTTTCTGGGAGGGAAGTCCAGTAGTTGTTTTGCCCCAGCTGTCCCTCCCTCCTCCCCAAACCCCCTCCCTCCCTCCTACACATTGTCACTCCTTTCACACAAAGCTTTTTCACATAGGGAGGTGTTTTGCCAGCCCTTTGCTTTCTGTGAGGGTTTCAGGCAGTTCTAGCTTCGGATTCTGTGGCAACAAATCCCTGTGAGTATCAACACTTTTATAAAACTGTTCAATTTGGGTCTGTGATTGTAAAAGGAAAAACTCTCCTAGCCACATGCAATGGGGGAGTTTTAATTTTTTTGTAGCTTTTTATAGTGATCGGTTATCCCCTTGGCTTAGTTAAGGACCATTTTAGGATTGGGAAATAAAGATTAATCATAGATCTTTTTTTTAAAAAAAAGATTTGTTTGAACTGAGAGTATGGAGTATTTATAAATGTGAATTGGATTCTCAGGTCAGAATGCTTTCTGAATATAGATGATTTTAATTTTCTGATAGAGAAATGTAATTTTGAGTACTTTGTTTTAGAAAGTCAACAGCAGTGTTCTTATTAAAGAAATGAAGGGGGGAAATCTACTGTGGAATATATTACAAGACAAACTGCTGCCTCAGAATAGAGGCTTCTTCCCTCCACTCCCACTGAAACTTTTAATGCAAGAGATTATAAAGCAAATTTAATACCTTAAAGTAAAATGGTCCCATTATAAAAAACTCACGTTTTTCTCCAGGAGGGGAATGATGTTTATCATCTTAAAAAGATAAAACCTGGACATACCTATCTTGTTGAATCCTGCCCTTCACAGACCAAAAAGAAATACTTAATGATTTAAATTGTGTTTCATATTTAGAGTAAATACTGAACCAGATTTAGAAGATTTTTGTGAGAATCTTGAAATAAAAAAAGTCTTATTTGATAAGTGACCTCTTACTTGATGGCCATCTGCTTTGAACTGTGATATTTTAAGTGATGTTCTGTGAAGTAGGGGAGAGTGTATTTTAATTTTTATGTGGCTCTTCAGAATGTGCCATCTCCTAGATTTGAGGAAAGAATGTTTTTAAAAGAATAGAAGAAAATTATTCATAGGAGCTATCCCATCTTGCTTTAAAATAGCCAAGTATTAAAAGTATATGTTGAACATACAGAGTAGTATAAACTTAATTAGAATGCTCAAGATTTTTAAAATAAAATTTGAGTGTATTTCTCATTAGACAAACTCAGGTTCAAATAATAGTCAACAGTATAATTGTAGTTAATATCCTGGCATTTTTATGTTAGATGTTTATTTGCATTTTGTTAGTCTAGCAGCATCACTGTTGCTTTAAAAAAAATCCACTTGGATTTGTAACATTATTGTAACCTAGAGTGTGTCAAATTGAATCTGGATTAAAAATCCAAAATTTGTATCAAAAATACTTTAAAAAATAAGAATATCTAAAAAATACTTTTTACTGTATAAAAACTTTTAAATATTCGGTAAGAATATATTTCATTCAATAAGAATTCCTTAAAGTCAATTTTTTAAAATTTTAAATAGCTGATACAGGCTATATAAACTGGGCAAATACATCACCCTTTGTTCAGTGAAAAAAAAAAGAGGAATTTGAGAGTCATAGGGTCTGAATTCAAATTTGGCTCACTACTTAATTGTGTGACCATAGGCAAATCATTTAACCTCCTTGAGTCTTCAGTCTCCTCCTCTGCAGAATGAAAGTGTTTGTACTCAGTGATCTCTAGGGTCTAGTTCTGACAGCCTATGAGTTATTGATTTATTGACTTCAGCAAAAGTTAGATGTATTTAATCCTGCCCTTCACACAAGTCCTGGTCTGTTGTTGCATGGGGAGAAGGCTTTAGTGGGTCTTACCAAATAAGAAGGACTTTAAGTTTAGAAAGTAACATTTTATCGTGGTAAGACCACTGGCTCTGGAGACAGAAGACCTGTGTTCAAATCTCCCCTTTGATGTTTACAATCATCATTTCTTTGTTCAAGTCACTTTAATCTCTCTACATGGAAGGATCCTTATCTGTAAAATGACAGACCTCTCTGTGACTGCTGAAATTCCTTCCAACTTTGATTCTGTGATTTGGGTGCAGTGACCGGTCTGTTTCCTGAAGACCAGGCTAACTTATAGCAGAAAGAATCATCAGCAGGTTGGCCACAGGGATGAGATTTTCTGCTATCTTAGCCCAGGAAGTCCATCAACTAAGATGTGAAAAAGGTTGCAATCTTCATCAGTGGAGGAAGTTCCACCAATGAAATCCCAGGTCTTTGAATTATTGAAGTAGGTCTAATGCTTTGCATCCAAGGAAATCTTTGTGTGACACTAAAGAGTTGAGTTGAAGTTAGTTTGGAACTTATTAAGAACTTTATTCAACTTACGTGATAGAGTTGAATAAAGGACGCTCATGATATATCACAGTGTTGGCCCTCTAAGATGACTTTAGAGCTCATCTAGTACAGACATGATCTATCCAGAAAGCCAAGACTTGTCTCGTTGAGGCATGTCAAATTAACTCTGTTAAAGAGAGATGAGTTTCTAACAGCCCCAGGGTCCAACAAAATGGAGAGGATACGTTATAGTGGAAAGAGTACTGACTGTGGAGTCAAATGATCTGGCTTCAAACTGTATGACCTTAGACAAAGGGCAAGTCAAATAAATTACCTGAGTTTCAGTTTGCTTTTCTGTAAAATGAGAAGACTGTACTAGATAGCCTCTGAGGTCCCTTATAGCTCAAGATCTATGGTCCTTTGAAAATATTTATGTGGCTTACCATGGAAAACTGAGGAATCTTCTTTTGAGAAGAGATAATCTTGTACATGAGTGATATGCCTCCAGGATTTGGCATCTGCCTTCTTTTGTTGATTATTTTTTTCAGTGTCTTAGATATAAGCTAGGTGGCATGCTATCAAATCTGTGAATGAGTTAAAGCTGGGAGGAAGACCTAACACATTAGATAACAGATTGAGATCTCAACAGGGTTGAACCACAAGCAAAATCCATAAGATAAAATTTAATAGTGCTAGATTGTAAAAATTTTACACTTGGGTTCAAAAAATCAATGACACAAGGGCAACAATTCATGTGAAAAAAAGAACTGGATGCTTTACTGAACTGAAAATTCGATATCTGTCAAAAGCATGACATGTTAGTGCCATTCCATCTCCTCAGAAATAGTGGTGTTAAATTGCCTTGCTAGAAGAATAGTACCCAGAAGGATGGAAGTGCTCGTTTTGCTGTACTTGCCTCAGTCAGCCATGTTTGATGCCACATGTTAGAACATTTGTAAGATTATTTAAAATGATCCAAGTCCTTAGACCTGAAGGGATTTCCTTCCTAAGTTTAGAGTCATAAAGATCGTCTGGTCCCAGAATCTCAGAGTTGGGAAGGTTTTTTGAGATTATCTTGTCTATTTCTTCCTTGATAAGAATCCCCACTACAAAATACCCAACAACCTGTCATCCAACCATTACTTGAAGATCTCTAAGAAAAGGAGATCCTACTACTTTTCAAGGCAGCTCTTTATACTTTTGGATAGGTCCTAGTGATAGGAAATATTTCTTTACATTAAACCTAAATCTGCTCTTTGTAAGCTGATACCGATTGCTTCTGGTTTGCCCTCTGGGGCCAACATGATTAATGTTATCACTCTTCCACAATACATAAATACTTTTAAGATATCTATCATGTCCCACACCTTCATTCTTTAAATAAAATAAGTGAAATCCTAAAAGTTTGGCTAACTTACTGAAGCGACACTATGACAGCCAGAATCTGAATGCAGATCCTTAGTCTCCAGATCCAGTAGTTTTTGTTATAACGTGTTAATTCCTTGAGTGTATCCAGAAGAGAGTGACCAGGATAATGGAAAACATACCATAAAATAAACAGGCTTCAGTAGAATGAATTATAGATGTTTAGTATGGAGAAGGGAAGATTTAAGATTGATATGGTAGCTGTCTTAAAATATTTATATTAGCACGCAAAACCTATTTCCACATTGTTCATTTTTGTAAGTGACTAATCTTATAAAACCAAAACCCCAACACATATACCCAAATAAACAAGTGAAAAATTGCATGCTTTCATCTGCCTTCCAACTCCAACAGTTATTTCTTTGGAGGTGCAGAGGATTCTTTGTCATAAGTCCCTCAGAATTCTCATTCTGTATTGTATGTAGAAATGTTCTCTTCTTTTTTGGATGTTAAATTTTGAACATAATTTCAAAAAACATACACACATGCCAACTGAAAATAAATTATACAGAATCAAGGTTTTTTTTTGCTATTTCATTTTTTTACTCTTTTGTCAAGTTTGCATCCAGGAATGAGGCAAGATGCCGGGGTACCTTCAAAAGCAGGAGTGTGTATTCAGCGTTGGGTTCCTTGGGTGTTGTTTTCCATCAAAGGGGAAAATTGGTCTCTCTGAGAGGTAGTATGGATGAAATCAAAGGTTTCCTCAGTTGCCACTCCCCACTCTCCAAATGAACACAAATGCTGTTGCTAGCAAATGGATCCTATGCTTTGTACACATTTTGGGGAGATCTTGGTAAGATGTGGTCCTGCTATGTGGTCCTATCATCACCTCTACCCTGGGGATTAAATGGGGACTTTGTTTCCATGATCTTGATTTGGCTATTTTCACAGTCCCAAAGGTGTCACCTTCTATTTTAGATCCATTTCATGTATTGATTCTAAGGTAGAAGAGCAGTAAAATCTCTAAGTAATGGGAGTTAAATGACTTGCCAGGTTCATACAGCTAGGAAGTGTCTGAGGTAAATTTGAACTTAGGACCTCTGATCTCCACAGCTGGCTTTCAGTCCACTGTGCCACCCAGCTCCCCTCTATCCAAGGTGATTTTTTAAATAACCCAGGAAACTCTTGACGGAGAGAGGAATTTAAAATAAAATAAAAGGAGCATGTAATTGTTCTCATTGAAGCTTTGGGCATTTCACTCCTTACTCAGGTGGAAAAATGATTTAGTTGTAACAGAATATATACCTCAATCCTATGATATCTGAGTTCCTGACTGGTTTTGAGTATTTAAATGATTTTTATATGATTACGAAATGTTATGATTTTCTACAAAAGTGATTTTAAAAGGGCTGCCTCCCTTTTCAGACTGAGATAACATTAAAAAAATACAGAAGAGTTTTGGGGGCAGATGGAGGGGGCTTCTGGCTTAGCAAGCCTTGTTAGGGACTTGTGTTATTTTAATTATAGATGAGTTTTGATTATCCAACTTTGAGTTATTCACAGCAAGCTTTTAATGCAGCCAGGTCTGTCTTTGACCCCTCTTTAATGTGTTTCTGAGCCTGCTCAATGAGTCAATCCACAGACATTTATGAAGTACTGAGTAGGTGCCAGGCACGTGTGCTGAGTTCCAGAGGGTACGAAAGAAAGGTGAAAAGAGTTCCCCTCAAAGAGCTTCCAGTGAGGGAGACATCACTCAGCAAGATATGTACAGAGAGGGGGAAGGTACTAGCAGCTTTTCAGTGAAGGGACAAAAAGTCATTTTGTACTAGACTTTGGCAGGTGTGATTAAAGAGATCAATATGCCATAAAAACACATCACAGAATGCATTCTGAAGCCAAAAAGAAATTATTTGGGAATTATTATGCTGCTGCTTCTCTCCATTAGCTTGAATGATCATCACATGTGAAACAGAGAAGAGAGGAATGAATGTGATGCCTTTGGTGCTTACTGGGCTTTAGAGCATCATACAGTTAGAGCTGCTAGGGGACTTGAGACCATCTTGTCTAACCTGCTCTTTTTACAGATGAAGAAACTGAGGCAAACAGGGTTAAGGGTCACACAGTTTTTGAGGCCAGATTTGAACTGAGGAAGATGAATCTTCCTTATTTCAGGTCCAGCACTTTATCCACTGTGCTCCCCAGCTGCCTCTAGGATTTGATTTGAAGTTTTCCTGATTCCAGCTCCAGTATCCTTTCTATTTGTCCATGTTGCCTTAATTACAAAAGGTCATGAAACTGGGTATTGTGTTGCTATCAATGAGGTGACCATCAAATGGTGAGCCAGTGCTTCTCAATCCTTTATGACAAGCAGTCTTTCTCTTCTGAGTGTGTAATCCAGTGATGGGCCAGATTGGGGGGGGGGGGAACCTGAAATGTTCTATCTGGAAGCTCCTAATCTGACGAATAAAATGAATAGGATACAATACAATGAAATTTCTAAAGAGTTGCCTTAGAAACAGACTGACAGATGAGCATTTCCTTTCCTTTGGCCCCCTCTTTAAAAAGTTTGCCCATTACTGGTATAATCCCATAGGTTGTTGTTGGAGAAGTATATAGCCAAATTAGGCTAGTAGTCTTTAAGAATCCCTGCCTCACCAAAGTTTAAAAGGGAAAGTGTTAGATGCTAATGTGTTGGCCCAGGAGCCTTGGAGCCACTTTGTTCTGGAGAAATCCAAAGTACCCCCATGCTTCATGACCTTAGCAAGCCACTTAGCCTCTCTAGCTTCATCTTCCTCATCTTCAGAATGATGGAGTTGGACATGATTTCCAAGGTCCTTTCCACATCTAGATCTTACTGGTTTTATGACCTTAAGTGCCTAGTGCATCAAAAAATGCTTAGATGTTTTAATTTAATCAAATTGAATATAAAGTCCATTCTAGCTCCAATATTTTATAATTCAAGGGTACAAACTGTTGATGGATTGCTTGGCAATTGCCTGGGTCATCTTGGCTTCACAAGTGAGCAGCAAAGGTGGTTGCCTTTGGTTTATAATTTGAGTGGTACCAGCAAAGTCCTCTACCCCACAACTGCATTATCACTTGTCAATGATATACCTGAAGTTAGCACCAATTTGTATTCACATCTTTGAATCTCAGAAGCATTTTGATCTGCTAGAATTCATTATTTATGTGCAGCTATTCCTAAAAGGAGTAACACCCTAATACTTCATCCTCCAATATTTCTGGGGAAATTATAATACCTGTAAACAGTACCTGGTGTAAATATAAAAGAGAATGAGTGAATAAATGAATAAATAAGTGAAACATTTATTAAGGACGTAGTATGTACAATACACTATACTAAATCTGAGGATACAGTAGAAAAGTAAAATGGTCAGTAACCTTAAGCTCACATTTCAAGGGTAGAGAGTATACATATGGAAAGTTGCATTTGAAAGTTAGCTGGGAAAAAAGTTCATGGTCCTTATGGTGCAGTAACAATACTCATGCTAATGCCGCTTCTTTAATATTATTTCCACTGATAATACGATATTAGTTTCTAATGTCAAACCATCTGATGATGCTAAAACCTTTGGAGGCAAGACTGAATGCTGACCAATGACTACCAAGATGGTAATCTTTCTAATGGTGAAAGAAGGTATCCGGGGGGGAATGAGCCACAAGAAGTGCTATGAAATGACTTCCAACATTTGATGCTGACCTTCTTTGCCCCTCTTTCCCCCCCAACACCCCTGCACCATTTCTTCATTTTTGTATTTTGGTCCATTCCCCCACCCACTTGTTGCTGTCAAAAAATACACTTGGTATAAACTTTATTGAAGAAAATAACTTCTTGAAAATTAAAATTGGCCAAATGGAAGCTAATGACTTCATGAAGTGACAATTTCCTTCTTTTGTGGGGAGAGGATTGAACTCAGGAGGGAAAATTATTTGTGCTTTTGTAGCTGCTAGTTTATTTCTATCCATTGTTCACCATCCTTTCATAGCTATTATTTATGCTTCTCCTTTTATATAAAATAAAGTCTGAAGGTCACTAAGAAAAATACACATAGGAGGCAGACTAAATTGACAAATGTCCATGTTCTCCTTTTGAACTTCCTTCCCACGTGTAATTGAGAAATTAAAAAAAAATTTCTGGAAACTTATATTGGAATATGAATGAAAG
>NW_025347583.1:0-1005 GCF_016433145.1 Gracilinanus agilis | reverse complement strand
AGTATTGGGCAGGCCTGGTCAATGCACTTTGAGATGGGAAGAGTCCTCTATATACATTGTAAATTTATAGTTATTGGGTCAATTTGACAGAGCATATGTACCAGAAATGGAACTAAACTCCCCTGGGAACCACTGGAAAACCATAGTTGCTGGCTGAGTACTGAGGCCGTCATACTATGAATGATTAAACAACATCTCACCATCCCCTTATTAATCTCATGGTCACCTGTGTCAAAGAGGACTGCTAACTGAGCCTGGAAGAGTCACCAGTTCAGTAGATTTATAAAAGGAAAGCCAGCTTCCAGTTTTGCTTTTTCTTTTTTCACTCCAGAAAATGTAGTTCTAAGAGGAAGGAAAAGAGGCTTCACTCCTCTCCTTCTAGCAATGGCTGTTGCTCAAATATGGAAGGAGGAGGAGGAGGAGGAGGAGGAGGAGAAGGAGAAGGAGAAGGAGAAGGAGAAGGAGAAGGAGAAGGAGAAGGAGAAGGAGAAGGAGAANAATTACAAAAAGTATTGGGCAGGCCTGGTCAATGCACTTTGAGATGGGAAGAGTCCTCTATATACATTGTAAATTTATAGTTATTGGGTCAATTTGACAGAGCATATGTACCAGAAATGGAACTAAACTCCCCTGGGAACCACTGGAAAACCATAGTTGCTGGCTGAGTACTGAGGCCGTCATACTATGAATGATTAAACAACATCTCACCATCCCCTTATTAATCTCATGGTCACCTGTGTCAAAGAGGACTGCTAACTGAGCCTGGAAGAGTCACCAGTTCAGTAGATTTATAAAAGGAAAGCCAGCTTCCAGTTTTGCTTTTTCTTTTTTCACTCCAGAAAATGTAGTTCTAAGAGGAAGGAAAAGAGGCTTCACTCCTCTCCTTCTAGCAATGGCTGTTGCTCAAATATGGAAGGAGGAGGAGGAGGAGGAGGAGGAGGAGAAGGAGAAGGAGAAGGAGAAGGAGAAGGAGAAGGAGAAGGAGAAGGAGAAGGAGAAGGAGAA
>NW_025347582.1:0-1065 GCF_016433145.1 Gracilinanus agilis | reverse complement strand
AAGAAAGAGAGAGAGAGAGAGAGAGAGAAAACAAGAAAAAAGAAAGAGGAAGAAAAAAGAATGAATGAAAAGAAAAGAAAAAGAAAGAAGCAACAAAAGTCAACATATGGGGGCAGGGAAATGGATAAAAGATCTCTCAAGGTCCCCTCCAAGGTTCCATGGCTCTCCAGCCAAACCCCCAAGGTTACATTCTTAGGGGAAAGGAAAAGGCAGAAGGGTGAGGAAAGAATGATTCCCCTAATAAGAAGAGGCTTCTAGACACATCTGACACCACCAATTAGAGCCCCTTCCCCTGGGCTAGGAGGGAAGTGAGTCAAGCCAGAGAGGCAGTGTGTGGGAAGAAGATGGGAAAAAGATGAGGAGGGGACCCTGTAGGGACTTTTGGCCCAGGCTGAATAGGGCAGAACTGGTCCTTCTTATCAACTTCATCACTGTACTCCCCGGGGCTGGTTAGTGCCCACATCAACAACAAAGAGTGGAAATACTGAGCAGGAACTGTGCTCAGACCCTAGGTAGAAAGCTGGGGGNGAGAGAGAGAAAGAAAGAGAGAGAGAGAGAGAGAGAGAAAACAAGAAAAAAGAAAGAGGAAGAAAAAAGAATGAATGAAAAGAAAAGAAAAAGAAAGAAGCAACAAAAGTCAACATATGGGGGCAGGGAAATGGATAAAAGATCTCTCAAGGTCCCCTCCAAGGTTCCATGGCTCTCCAGCCAAACCCCCAAGGTTACATTCTTAGGGGAAAGGAAAAGGCAGAAGGGTGAGGAAAGAATGATTCCCCTAATAAGAAGAGGCTTCTAGACACATCTGACACCACCAATTAGAGCCCCTTCCCCTGGGCTAGGAGGGAAGTGAGTCAAGCCAGAGAGGCAGTGTGTGGGAAGAAGATGGGAAAAAGATGAGGAGGGGACCCTGTAGGGACTTTTGGCCCAGGCTGAATAGGGCAGAACTGGTCCTTCTTATCAACTTCATCACTGTACTCCCCGGGGCTGGTTAGTGCCCACATCAACAACAAAGAGTGGAAATACTGAGCAGGAACTGTGCTCAGACCCTAGGTAGAAAGCTGGGGG
>NW_025347581.1:0-1285 GCF_016433145.1 Gracilinanus agilis | reverse complement strand
CATGAGAAAGTGTTCTAAATCTAATAATTAGAGAAATGCAAATCAAAACAACTCTGAGGTATCACCTCACACCTAGTAGATTGACTAAAATGACAACAGGGAAGAGTAATGAATGTTGGAGGGGATGTGGTGAAATTGCAACATTAATGCATTGCTGGTGGAGTTGTGAATTGATCCAACCATTCTGGAGGGCAATTTGGAACTATGCTTAAAGGGCTTTAAAAGACTGCCTGTCCTTTGATCCAGCCATAGCACTGCTGGGTTTATACCCCAAAGAGATAATAAGGAAAAAGACTTGTACTAACATATTTATAGCTGCGCTCTTTGTGGTGACAAAAAATTGGAAAATGAGAGAATGTCCTTTGATTGGGGAATGGCTCTCAAGATCTATTTATCATCTCCAATAATCTGATAAGGACTGCTTAGTTGATAAGGAAATAACAGGACAGGGAGATAATCTTGACTGTTAACTCATAGCTGCTTCTCCGAAGTGCCATTGAGTCACAAGTTTATTATATAAGAAATTCAAACTCCCTTTCTCCCAAAAGCACAAGGATAGGGGTGCAGCTGGGTAGCTCAGTGGATTGAGAGCCAGGCCTAGAGACAGGAGGTCCTAGGTTCAAATCCGGCCTCAGACACTNGTGACCCTGGGCAAGTCACTTGACCCCCATTGCCTACCCTTACCAATCTTCCACCTATAAGTCAATACACAGAAGTTAAGGGTTTAAAATAAAAAAAAAAAAAACTTAAAAAAAAAAAAAAAGCACAAGGATAGTTTCCCACAATTACACAGAGCTGTATTTTTAACACGGACAATACAACAGGCTTAGAAGCTTCAAGGTGAAGATAAGAACTAGGCTGGACTTTCAGCTATATTTGTTATCACGAAGCCAAATCTGAGAATTCTTTTCTCAGGGGCAAATGCCCCAGCTAAACTAAAGTTTCAGCCTTGGCTGCATTTCTGACCAAAGGGGAAGAATGTTAACCTCTTAAATACTGGTTTGCTAGGAACTTAAAGCTTTTCAATAAGGCCACAATACTTTTCAACATGAAATCACAAGGATCACAAAAGGGGTCAAAAGAGGAGTCTCAGATTTTTATCTATTCTTTTACTGGCTTCGCACAAATGGTTGAACAAATTGTGGTATCTCTGGTGATGGAATACTATTGTGCTCAAAGGAATAAAGAACTGGAAAGACCTCCAGGAATTGATGCAGAGTGAAAGGAGCAGAGCCAGAACACAGAGATTGATACACTGTGGTAAAATCGAATGTAATGGACTTCT
>NW_025347580.1:0-1019 GCF_016433145.1 Gracilinanus agilis | reverse complement strand
CTCTCTCCTTTCTTCTCCCTTTTTCTCTCTGTCTCTGTGTCCCTCTCTCATACTGGTATCTAGTTTTTAATATATTCTACATGCATATTTATATATTCTTATATATTAGATAGACTGCAGTATTTAATTACTTACTAGCATGTGGTGCCCCAAACTAAACACAATAATTTAGAGAATGATCACCTTCCTAATTCTGCATCCCTCCACTAATGGAACCAGCTATTATGCTAGATTTTTTGGCCTTTAAATTGCATTGTTGACTCCTAGCATTTATTTGAACACAGATCTTCTGACAGTATCTAGTGATCTTTCCTTTATAGCATGACTACTTTGGCGCTGTGTCCATCAAGTTGCTAAATCTCTCAATCCTCAGTTTCTTCATCTTTAATAGTTTAGTAATAGTTTAGTTTAGTAATACCTATTCCAACTACCTTAGAGCATTTCTGAATGGCTCAAAAATAAAATTTTATTTGTGACAGTCCTTTGTAAAGTATAATACAAACANCTCTCTCTCTCTCTCTCCTTTCTTCTCCCTTTTTCTCTCTGTCTCTGTGTCCCTCTCTCATACTGGTATCTAGTTTTTAATATATTCTACATGCATATTTATATATTCTTATATATTAGATAGACTGCAGTATTTAATTACTTACTAGCATGTGGTGCCCCAAACTAAACACAATAATTTAGAGAATGATCACCTTCCTAATTCTGCATCCCTCCACTAATGGAACCAGCTATTATGCTAGATTTTTTGGCCTTTAAATTGCATTGTTGACTCCTAGCATTTATTTGAACACAGATCTTCTGACAGTATCTAGTGATCTTTCCTTTATAGCATGACTACTTTGGCGCTGTGTCCATCAAGTTGCTAAATCTCTCAATCCTCAGTTTCTTCATCTTTAATAGTTTAGTAATAGTTTAGTTTAGTAATACCTATTCCAACTACCTTAGAGCATTTCTGAATGGCTCAAAAATAAAATTTTATTTGTGACAGTCCTTTGTAAAGTATAATACAAACA
>NW_025347579.1:0-1071 GCF_016433145.1 Gracilinanus agilis | reverse complement strand
AAAATTATTTTCCCAATTACACATCATAATAATTTTCAAGATATGTTTTCTGAAATTATAAGGTCTAAATTGTCTCCCTCCCTTCCTTCCATTCCCATTCTCAGAAATGGTAATCAATTTGATCTAGGTTATACATGTATTATCATGCAAAGCATATTTATAGTCATTGTTGTGGAAGAATACTCAAGTAACACCAAAAAACTCCAAATAAAAACATAAATAATGTGAAAAATAGTGTGCTTTGGTATAAATCTTGACTTCAACGTTTCTTTCTCTAGAGGTAGATGGCATTTCCTATCATTAGTCCTTCAAAATTCTCCCAGATAATTGCATTCAGAGAGTAGTCTAGTTTTCATACTTGATCAACATAAAATTTTGTTGTTACAGTGTATAATGTGCTCCTAGTTCTGCTTATTTTGGGCATAGTTCCAAATTGCCCACCAGAATGGTTAGACTAGTTCACTTCCACCAAAAATGCATCAATGTCCCAATTTTGCTACTTCCCCAACATTTACTACATTCCTTTACTGNATTTTTATTTAAAATTATTTTCCCAATTACACATCATAATAATTTTCAAGATATGTTTTCTGAAATTATAAGGTCTAAATTGTCTCCCTCCCTTCCTTCCATTCCCATTCTCAGAAATGGTAATCAATTTGATCTAGGTTATACATGTATTATCATGCAAAGCATATTTATAGTCATTGTTGTGGAAGAATACTCAAGTAACACCAAAAAACTCCAAATAAAAACATAAATAATGTGAAAAATAGTGTGCTTTGGTATAAATCTTGACTTCAACGTTTCTTTCTCTAGAGGTAGATGGCATTTCCTATCATTAGTCCTTCAAAATTCTCCCAGATAATTGCATTCAGAGAGTAGTCTAGTTTTCATACTTGATCAACATAAAATTTTGTTGTTACAGTGTATAATGTGCTCCTAGTTCTGCTTATTTTGGGCATAGTTCCAAATTGCCCACCAGAATGGTTAGACTAGTTCACTTCCACCAAAAATGCATCAATGTCCCAATTTTGCTACTTCCCCAACATTTACTACATTCCTTTACTG
>NW_025347578.1:0-1162 GCF_016433145.1 Gracilinanus agilis | reverse complement strand
AGAGGTACAGGGAGAGACAGAGAGGAAGAGAACAAAGTGAGAGATGTGAACAAGAGAAAAAGAAAGGGGGAGAGAGAGATAGAATGACAGGCATAGGAAAGACAGGGAGACAGACAGGGGTACAGAGATAGGGAGATAAGCAAGGGGAGAGGCATGGACAAAAGAGAGACATAAACAAAGACACAGACAAAATCAGAGAAACAAAGAGAGACAGAGTGAGAAATTGAGAGGCGAGGGAGACAGAAGGAATGAGAGAGAAAGAAGGGGAAGAATAGAAATGAAGAGACACAGAGAAAGATAATGAGGCAAAGAGGGAAAGAGTCATAGAGTTCCAGTGAGAGAAAGAGGAAGTGAGGGAGAGACAGAAGAAACAGAAAGACATCGGAAGAGGGAGAGAGAGAGACCGAGAGAAAAAGAGACAGATGTAGGCAGAACGTGATGGAGGAAAGAGAGTTGGCAAGAAGAGAAACGAATAAATATATATGAGGGAGAGAGGATGCGAAAGAGAAGAGATGTGAGAGACAGTTGGATGAAGGGAGAGAAGCAGAATGGGACAGATACAGGGAGAGGAAGAGAAATGGCAAAGAGGGGGGAGAGAGAGAGAGAGAGAGATAGAGAGAGATAGAGAGAGACAGAGGGAGACAGAGACAGAGACAGAGACAGAGAGACAGAGAGACAGAGAGACAGAGACAGAGAGACAGAGAGAGAGACAGAGAGAAAGACAGAGAGAGANGGAGAGAGAAATAGAGATAGAGGGAAAGAGACCTAGAGGGATGGAGACACAAAAAGGAGAGAAGATAGAGAATGAGACACAGTCAAAGAGACTGTGAAAGATGAGTCAGTGAGGGACAGAGATATAGAGAGAAGAAGGCAAAAGAATGAGAGAAGGAGTGCGAGAGAGGTACGGGGAGAGACAGAAGAAGAGACCAAAGTGAGAGATGTGAATAAGAGAAAAAGAAAGGAGGAGAGAAATAGAATGACAGGCATAGGAAAGACAGGGAGACAGACAGGGGTACAGAGATAGGGAGATAAGCAAGGGGAGAGACATGGACAAAGGAGAGACATAAACAAAGACAGACAAAATCAGAGAAACAGAAGGAGAGACAGAGTGAAAAATTGAGAGGCGAGGGAGACAGAAGGAAAGAGAGAGAAAGAAGGGGAA
>NW_025347577.1:0-1261 GCF_016433145.1 Gracilinanus agilis | reverse complement strand
GAAGGGAGTTAGGAAGGAAGGAAGGAAATTAAAAAGGAAAGAAGTAAAAAGAAACAGAATAAAACAAATAAAATTTTGGTCCCTCTGGGTCAGGGCATATTTGCATTACAAACAGATGAATGGAACTTGGGTCACATATCAATCCTCAGTTTTTTCTTTCTTATTTGTTATAATGAAAACTAGGAGATTTAAGAGAATGTTTCAAAGCAACGTTTTGTTGTTATGATAAATAATACAAAAGATGTTAAATAATGAAAATAATGATATAAGGGACCATGGGTTATAGTGAACAGGCTATTTGGGAGTTAGCAGATTCTAATTCTAACTTTTCTCCTACAACCTGTGTGACTCTGGGCAAGCCACTTCTCCACTTTGAGTCTTTGTATTAGGGCATTGGACTAGATACATTTTGTTTCCCCACTTCCTTCTCAGTGTATGACTCTTTGATCCTAGAAAGCAAATATAGGTGGAAAAAAGGAAACACAATAACAATGAACTTATGATTTGGAAGTAAGATTTATTATGATTTGTGAACTCTTAAATCTTCCCTTTGAAACAAATGAATGTTCCATCTGTTTAAGAAGTTTAAAATAAAGCCATGGGGGTGGGGGAGAGGAGAGGAGAGNATGAAGGAAAGAAGGGAGTTAGGAAGGAAGGAAGGAAATTAAAAAGGAAAGAAGTAAAAAGAAACAGAATAAAACAAATAAAATTTTGGTCCCTCTGGGTCAGGGCATATTTGCATTACAAACAGATGAATGGAACTTGGGTCACATATCAATCCTCAGTTTTTTCTTTCTTATTTGTTATAATGAAAACTAGGAGATTTAAGAGAATGTTTCAAAGCAACGTTTTGTTGTTATGATAAATAATACAAAAGATGTTAAATAATGAAAATAATGATATAAGGGACCATGGGTTATAGTGAACAGGCTATTTGGGAGTTAGCAGATTCTAATTCTAACTTTTCTCCTACAACCTGTGTGACTCTGGGCAAGCCACTTCTCCACTTTGAGTCTTTGTATTAGGGCATTGGACTAGATACATTTTGTTTCCCCACTTCCTTCTCAGTGTATGACTCTTTGATCCTAGAAAGCAAATATAGGTGGAAAAAAGGAAACACAATAACAATGAACTTATGATTTGGAAGTAAGATTTATTATGATTTGTGAACTCTTAAATCTTCCCTTTGAAACAAATGAATGTTCCATCTGTTTAAGAAGTTTAAAATAAAGCCATGGGGGTGGGGGAGAGGAGAGGAGAG
>NW_025347575.1:448-1158 GCF_016433145.1 Gracilinanus agilis | reverse complement strand
TAGCTACTCTTCCCTCTCCGCGTTGATTACACTGAGAGTAAGGTTTAAATATTACCTCTTAATGCTCTCTTCCTCTCTTTCTTATACTAGTATTTGTCCCCTCTCCTTCCCATGCCCTCTTTGTGTGTAATAGAATATCCTATTTTTCTTATTCATTCAAGTTTCTCTTGGTGTCCCCTAATATTCACCCCCCTCTTTTCCCACCCCCCATGTCATCTTAGACCATTTAGTATTCCACTCTCTCGCCATGAATTATTCTTCTGATTGTTATAATAGTGAATAATATAATAGTGAATAGAGTTCACTACAGAGAATTATGCATAGCATTTCTCCACATAAGAATACAGATTATTTATTATTATTATTATTATTCCTGTTGACTCCTTAGGAGCATAGGGCCGCAACCATCTCACGTCAGAGGACTCTGTTCTGGGCAACTTCCCCCAGCTGGACCCATGTCATTCAGACTGTTTTTGTTTCATTTTCGGCAGATCTTCGCCAGGTCTGTTTTGGTCTTCCAACTTTCCTCCTTCCTGAAGGGTTCCAGCACAATGTTTGTCTGGCTAAGTTTTCTTCCGGTTTTCATAGTGTATGTCCTATCCATCTCCACTTACGTTTCTTTATGTCCTGACTAATGGGATATTGGATTGTTCTTTCCCAGAGACTAGCATTGGAGATCTTTTCAGGCCATCTGATGTTCAAGATGTAGC
>NW_025347575.1:0-432 GCF_016433145.1 Gracilinanus agilis | reverse complement strand
TTCTTCTGATTGTTATAATAGTGAATAATATAATAGTGAATAGAGTTCACTACAGAGAATTATGCATAGCATTTCTCCACATAAGAATACAGATTATTTATTATTATTATTATTCCTGTTGACTCCTTAGGAGCATAGGGCCGCAACCATCTCACGTCAGAGGACTCTGTTCTGAGCAACTTCCCCCAGCTGGACCCATGTCATTCAGACTGTTTTTGTTTCATTTTTGGCAGATCTTCGCCAGGTCTGTTTTGGTCTTCCAACTTTCCTCCTCCCTGAAGGGTTCCAGCACAATGTTTGTCTGGCTAAGTTGTCTTCTGGTTTTCATAGCGTATGTCCTATCCATCTCCACTTACGTTTCTTTATGTCCTGACTAATGGGATACTGGATTGTTCTTTCCCAGAGACTAGCAGGAATACAGATAATTAGAGC
>NW_025347574.1:0-1223 GCF_016433145.1 Gracilinanus agilis | reverse complement strand
GACAGTTTGACACAAGACTTTTGGGAATTTGGGATTATCCATTGATGCATATAATTTATGTCACAACTCAGGTCTTCCTATCTCTATAGCCATCTTTCAATTCATTATTTTACCTGGCCTCTTAGTTGCATCACCAGAATTATGGGCATACATCCTTGACCAGATTCAGACAAATAATATTATAAGCCCCAAGCTAACCTCTCTTAGAAAGCTGCTGTTATTCTCAGTAAATACTGACTTCCTAGAAGGAGAGGAAAAATCAAAACCCTAGATACTCAAGTCAATTTAACAAATATTTGATGAAACAAAAAGTTATTAAGTACCTATTGAGATGCAACCCAAGTGGCAGGTGTCAGACAGAGAAAGCAAAAAATGGTTATTAGTGCACCTCAGAGGGTCTGCATTTGATGTATTATGTACATTAAAATAGAAAACCCATCTGTTTTATTGTGTGAATATTTGAGGGTACCTGTGGGGTTTGGAGAATGTTGAGAATTTTCTCATCAAGTTCTTAACTACAACCCAAAATGAGGATGAAAATGATTCCAGCTATATGCAGAACTCCCTTCCTTCCTTCCTTCCTTCCTTCCTTCCTTCCTTCCTTCCNCTTGTTACAAGACAGTTTGACACAAGACTTTTGGGAATTTGGGATTATCCATTGATGCATATAATTTATGTCACAACTCAGGTCTTCCTATCTCTATAGCCATCTTTCAATTCATTATTTTACCTGGCCTCTTAGTTGCATCACCAGAATTATGGGCATACATCCTTGACCAGATTCAGACAAATAATATTATAAGCCCCAAGCTAACCTCTCTTAGAAAGCTGCTGTTATTCTCAGTAAATACTGACTTCCTAGAAGGAGAGGAAAAATCAAAACCCTAGATACTCAAGTCAATTTAACAAATATTTGATGAAACAAAAAGTTATTAAGTACCTATTGAGATGCAACCCAAGTGGCAGGTGTCAGACAGAGAAAGCAAAAAATGGTTATTAGTGCACCTCAGAGGGTCTGCATTTGATGTATTATGTACATTAAAATAGAAAACCCATCTGTTTTATTGTGTGAATATTTGAGGGTACCTGTGGGGTTTGGAGAATGTTGAGAATTTTCTCATCAAGTTCTTAACTACAACCCAAAATGAGGATGAAAATGATTCCAGCTATATGCAGAACTCCCTTCCTTCCTTCCTTCCTTCCTTCCTTCCTTCCTTCCTTCC
>NW_025347573.1:0-3741 GCF_016433145.1 Gracilinanus agilis | reverse complement strand
TTCCTTCCTTCCTTCCTTCCTTCTTTCCCTCTTAGTATAAGTTCCTTCTTAAAGTCTTTTTCTTTCTTTATGAACCTTTCCCTGAAGATAGCCTGGGACTATTAATGTTTTTCCTTGAGGCTGGAAACCGAAAGAACTTGGATCATTCCTGTCCCAAAGCTCTGACCAACTTGACTCCTCAGGAAGTAGCAAAGAGTTAAGTCAAATGATTTGGTGAGAGAAAGTAAGAGTCCAGCCCCTGAAGCTGGAATCCTACTTAAAGGATGGCAGATCCAGAGCCAAGACTCAAGATGATCTATACTTGAAAGCCCCTTCTATGGGTCCCGGAGCATGAGTTCTGATTCTTTCCTTAAAGTGCAGAGTAACTCCCTAACCAAGATTTGTCAACCAAGACCCAAACTGGAACTAGTGGTGACTACATCTAAATAATATAAATGTAAAACGACAACCATCAGAATAGTATCTAGAAGTTCCCCAGAAGAGCAATGTCCATTGAAGAGTCTGGGACTATGAATGGCAGGAACAGAGTAAGTTGTTCTGGGTTTCTCCCTGGCAGGATACAAAGTGTGAGTGGATCCTCCTTGGCTGTTTCTTAGCTGCATGTATTCTCAGAGACAGTATGATGTAGTGAATCTTCAGACCTTTGATCCTACACCTGAATTTTTCTTCCTGCTTGACTATGGATAGGTCATTTAACTTTTCTTGGTTGAGTTTTCTCATATATGATGGAATCTGATCACATAATATCTGAAGTTTCTTCAGCTTTAAGTTTATTATACATTATATAATAATAATATGTTATAAATCAAAATTTATTTCCTAAATGTGAACCTCTCCTTTTGAAAATTATATTTATGCTCCCACTTTTAATTGATACCATGTATATTTATGAAAGGATGCACCCCATATTTATGTGGGAGATGTTGTATCACGATGATTTTTAAGATGTCATCAGTAAATGCCTTAGGTTTGTGCTAATTGCATCTTCTGGCTGATTAGAGTCAAAGTAAACACTAGTGGGGACTCATAAACTAAAGATTTAAGATTCCAGATGCAAAGACTATATATTTTTAAAAAATTCGGGTTTGTTCTCATCTCATTTCTCAATCATACTTTTCTATTCACTCTTTGGTAGAGCATTTGCTTCCAAGTACAATCAATGATCAGAATAAAAAGTGGATAATACAAGTTAAGGTACTTAGAGGTAGAAATAGCTACCATATCTTTTCTTAGAAAAAAAAATGAATAGCATAAAAGAGAATAGGAGAAATCTCACTGTAATTCTAACTCTGACCCCCATCTCCAATTGTATGGGCAATTATCTGTTAGTTTTACAATAATTATTATTCCATCTTGATGTGCAGTATGGAATGCTGACTAGAAACAGGATGAAGTTTCTTTCATGCAAGGCAGCTCAAAGTCTAGGGAACTTGTTGTGGGCAGTATTTGCATACTATAAGAGGAGAGAGGTGAAGGCTGATATCTCCCTGTCCTTTTGGTTCTCATCTTCTGTCCTCACTTTCATTTTCATTTGAGACTCAAAGGAGGATAGAGGACTAAAGGAAATGGCAAGTTCTTCATACCAGATGATTCTTGGAAGGTAGGTGAAGGGCATCCCTGGAAATTATATTGAAAGGTTACAGGTTGCCAACAATAAATGGACAGGAAGAAAAGGAAACTTTCCAACTGTATATCAGATAGATGGTTAGGACAGAAACATTGGCCCTGTTGAATAAAAGGTTAGGGTTAGGGTTAAATTCGCGCCAATTTATGTTGAAAGACAGACATCCACTAAAGTCTTTCCCAACTCTTAGCTTCTCTGTTCTCAAGCCCCTTTCAGCTCTGACTCCTTGTTCTAAGGCCTCTCTTAGTTCTGCCATTCTCTGTTCTAAGATTCCTTCCAGCTCTGATATTTTTGATTCTGAGGTTCCTTCTAGCTCTGAGGATCTATTTTTGAAGTCTCCTTCTATTTCTGATCATCAGTTTTCTAGGGCCAATCCTAACTCTGACATTCTCTGCTCCAGGGTTCTCCTACCTAGCCTCACCAATCTATGCATGCATTTTCCCTTTTTATATCTATCATTAAACCTTATTATTTGATCAAGGTCATATGAACCTTTTTTTTTTCAAATGAAAGGTACCATAGTTTCAAAATATATGAAATATATGTCTTTATCTAGAGATTTTAAGATTCACATGATTAGCCTCTCTAAGTCCTTTCTGTTTTTAGATTTTCCATTTCATTCAGCTTAGAATATTTTACATATTAAACAGTGTCCATGTAATTATAGAATACAATACAATATGCAATTATGTGGTATAATTGTATAATTGCCTTTTTTTTTTACATTATTGCTGGTGATGTTCCCTTTTCTCCACTCCTCCTCCCAGCCAGGGCAGATTCTTCATGCTCAGGCCAGATTCAGTAAGGTAGCACTGTGTGGGTCCACTTGATTCTCAGTTCAAATCCCAGGGACCAAGTTTTCTTTTCCTGCATTTGTTTCAGTGAAACAGCTCAGTATGAGACAGGAAGAGGGAGAGGAAGAAAGGAAGGGACCTTCTCAAAGGCCAGCTCCTTGGTCTCATAGTTTATGCCCGTGAGATTGCTTTGAGATCATAGAGTCCCAGAGTGGAGAGAGTGGATGATTCCCCTTCAGCTGAGGTCCTCAAGTGATGGGTGGGTGACCTCTCAGCTGATATGTCACAGAGAGAAAACAGCTTAGGTCCTGGAGCAGGTGATCTCTGGCATTCCTTCCAGGTTGGCAATTCTGGGTTTCAGTGGGTAGAACCATAGGGTTGGAAGTAATCTAAGAGCTGGTGCAGGCCAAAAATTTTAATTTCAAAGATGAAGTAATGGAGACTTGGGAAGAGGAGGTGACCTACCCAAGGCAGACTTAAGACTATAGTATTGGTCTGGCTCCCAGGCAGAAGACCAGTTGATTCAGCTAACATCTAATGAGGTTTCTATGTGTGTAGCACCATGGTAGGCTCTTTAAAGGACATGGCACAAAGCATGGTTTCTGGGAGTTTCTAATTTAATAGGGAAGATAAGCTACACAAACATTTGCAGTGATCACTTTGCTAGATCTAGAATTTCTGTTGTACATAAAAGATGCATAATAAATGCTTGCCAAGTCAATTAATCAACAAGTGTTTATCAGACATCCACACTGAGCCAGACACTGTACTAGGCACAAGGTCAGGCAAAAAAATTAAATCAATACATCCTTGTCTTTAAGGAGCTGCATGATTTATTTCAGATTATGGTGTATAGCAGGATTTGCAGCCTGTTGAATTAGTCTATCTTTGCAGGCACTCTAGATGGATAATGATGTGGGTCTCAAATTGAGTTAGATGAAGAAAATGTCCTGGATTGAATTTAGGATGGAAATACAAACTGAAAAAATCTGAATTTGTAACAAGAGGACCTGGGTTTGAATTCCAGTGTTGCTATTTATTCAATGCTCTTAGTAAGATGAGGGGCAGGTTAGATCAGTGGGTCTTATTTTTTTTCTCTTGGATATAGTATTATCCTCTACCATGAAGAATCATGGCACAACATGGGGAGAATGTGGTACATACATGTAACTGGAAGAATCAGTCCATATGATTCTGAGCATCCCTAGCTGGAGCACATCCTTTGAAAGCTCTTGATCTGAATGGGTTCCAGGGTCCCTTCCCACTCTTAATCATATAACACATATAATATAAACAGATATACTATATAATATAATATAATAT
>NW_025347572.1:0-1031 GCF_016433145.1 Gracilinanus agilis | reverse complement strand
CCCCCCGATAAACATAGGGCAGGTGGGAGGAAGAGCTAGTTTAGAGAGAAAACAATTACTTGAGTCTGAGTTGCTAAAATCTTGGCAGAGACGGCCTAAGAGGCAGTTGAGAGACTAGAGAATAATTTGTGGGAAGGGGAAGACTTAGAGACTCCTGCAGTTACTTCCCACCTCAAAATTCTACATGAAATTGGACACTGTGGCTTCTTTTTGTTCCTTCCCAGAATGAGGTGGTGATCGGGTACACCCAGGGCCCCTTTCGATGTGTCCCTGTTTTCCTTGACTTCCCCTGGAAGAAGAGACTCGATGAATTTGTGTTAAAAAAAAGTCTGGTATGTGACTCAGTTGGGTACAATAAGCTCTGACATCCTTACCCTAAGTCTGTATCTAGAGGAGGACAAGAACAGACTTTACTCTTCCATTATTTTCCTATTTAAAAAAAAACTCTTTCTGGCCTCAGACACTTCCTAGCTGTGTGACCCTGGATGAGTCACTTGACCCCCATTGCCTGGCCCTTCCCNCCCCCCGATAAACATAGGGCAGGTGGGAGGAAGAGCTAGTTTAGAGAGAAAACAATTACTTGAGTCTGAGTTGCTAAAATCTTGGCAGAGACGGCCTAAGAGGCAGTTGAGAGACTAGAGAATAATTTGTGGGAAGGGGAAGACTTAGAGACTCCTGCAGTTACTTCCCACCTCAAAATTCTACATGAAATTGGACACTGTGGCTTCTTTTTGTTCCTTCCCAGAATGAGGTGGTGATCGGGTACACCCAGGGCCCCTTTCGATGTGTCCCTGTTTTCCTTGACTTCCCCTGGAAGAAGAGACTCGATGAATTTGTGTTAAAAAAAAGTCTGGTATGTGACTCAGTTGGGTACAATAAGCTCTGACATCCTTACCCTAAGTCTGTATCTAGAGGAGGACAAGAACAGACTTTACTCTTCCATTATTTTCCTATTTAAAAAAAAACTCTTTCTGGCCTCAGACACTTCCTAGCTGTGTGACCCTGGATGAGTCACTTGACCCCCATTGCCT
>NW_025347571.1:602-2012 GCF_016433145.1 Gracilinanus agilis | reverse complement strand
ATGTTTTTTCAAAATACAAGCTTCTAGTGTTATTTATTAATTCAATAGTTCTTTTATTTTCAGTTTTATTGATTTCTCCTTTGATTTTTAGTATTTCTAATTTAGATTATCAGAGATGATAAATACAGTTTAGTTGATAAGGCATTAAGGACAGGACAAGAGAGTTGTCTTTTACCTTATGCTTCCAACTCTGGCTCCAGGAGCATGGAGTTTATTATATATATATTTCAAGTCTCATTTCACAGAAAAGAACCCCCTGAAACTTTGCAGATGCACAGAAGTTACAAATTATGTCATAGCAAAACACAGAAAATTGGCTTCAAAATAGACCAAGGCCAAGGCTGAATTTTGACTCGCTTCTTATCAGGGAGCCAAGTTGGGGAGTATCCCTCTCAGGGTCAAATTGCCCCCTCTAAGATTTTGGCCTTGGCTATACCAGGCAGCAGCATTCCTGGTGAAAGGGGAACAGTGTTAACCCTTTAAATTCAGGCTTGCTAGGAACGTAAAGCTTTTCAATAAGGCCACAATACTTTTCAACAAGAAATCAAAAGGATCTCAAAAGCGGTCAAAAGAGAAGTCTCAGATTTTCATCTATTTTCTCATTGGCTTCCCACAGTTTTCATCTGAGGATTTTTAATTTGTTCATTTTCTAGTTTTTTTAGTTGCAATTAGAATGCCCAATTCATTAATCTCTGCCCTCCCTAATTTGTTAATATATGCACTCAGTGATATAAATTTTCCCCTTAGAACTTCTTTGGCTGCATCCCATAGGTTTGGGTAAGATGTCTCAATGAAATTATTAATTGTTTCTGTGATTTGTTCTTTCACTAAATTATTTTGTAGAATCATATTATTTAATTTCCAATTGGTTTTTGGTTTTCCTCTCCATGTATTCTTACTAATAACTATTTTTATTGCATTATGATCTGAGAAGGTTACATTTATTATTTCTGCTTTTTTCATTTGTTTGTCATATTTCTATGCCCTGTTACATGGTCTATCTTTGTGAATGTTCCATGTGCTGCTGAAAAGAAGGTGTATTCCTTTTTGTCCCTGTTTATTTTTCCCCATATATCTATTAACTAGTTTTTCTAGGGTTTCATTCACCTCTCTTATCTCTTTTTTATTTATTTTTTGGTTTGATTCATCTAGATCTGATAGGGGAAGGTTAAAGTCCCCCACTAGTGTGGTTTTGCTATTTATTTCATCCTTGAGCTCCACTAGCTTCTCCTTTAGAAATTTGGAAGCTATACCGTTTGGTGCATACATATTTAGTACTGATATTTCTTCATTGTTTATACTGCCTTTTATTAGAATGTAGTTACCTTCCCTATATCTTTTTTATTTTTTTAAATTTTTAATCGTTTATTAATATTCATTTTTAACATGGTTACATGATTCATACCCCCC
>NW_025347571.1:0-553 GCF_016433145.1 Gracilinanus agilis | reverse complement strand
TTTATTAATATTCATTTTTAACATGGTTACATGATTCATACCCCCCGCTCTCCCCCCACCTATGGCCAATGCACATTTCCACTGGTTTTAACATGTGTCATTGATCAAAACCTATTTCCAAATTGTTGATAGTTGCATTGGTGTGGTAGTTTCAAGTCTACATCCCCAATCATGTCCACCTCATCCCATGTGTTAAAGCAGTTGTTTTTCTTATATATTTCCTCTCCTGCAGTTCTTCCTCTGAATGTGGGTAGGGTTCTTCACCATAAATCCCACAGAATTGTCCTGGGTCATTGCATTGATGGTAGTACAGAAGTCCATTGCATTCGATTTTACCATAGTATATCAGTCTCTGTGTACAATGTTTTTCTGGCTCTTCTACTTTCGCTCTCTCCATCAGTTCCTGGAGGTCTTTCCAGTTCACCTGGAACTCCTCTAGTTTATTATTCCTTTTAGCACAATAGTATTCTATCACCAGCATATACCACAATTTGTTCAGCCATTCTCCAATTGAAGGACATACCCTTCTTTTCCAGTTCTTTGCCACCACAAA
>NW_025347570.1:0-1049 GCF_016433145.1 Gracilinanus agilis | reverse complement strand
GTTCATTGAGGAGTCTTGTGTGTTTAGGTCAGGAGAGGTTAAGAGCTGCTTTTTACTCTGCCGCCATCTTAACCCGGAACTCCCTCCAGCAGTTTTCTTAAAGGAAGTGTTCCTGGGGGCTGCTGGGTGGCTCAGTGGATTGAGAGTCATATCTTGAGACAGGAGGTCCTGGATTCAAATCTGGCCTCAGACACTTCCTAGCTGAGTGACTCTGGGCAAGTCACTTGACCCCCATTACCTAGTCCTTACTCTCTGCTCTTCTGCCTTGGGACCAATATACAATATTGATTCTAAGAAGGACGGTAAGGCCAAAAAAAAAAGTGTTCATGATAGAGAAATTTGAGGGGTTTGCATATGTCTTTAGCTTCTGTCATTTTGTTCTTCCAGAACCAAGTTTTCCCTTCTCCCAGAAGGTATGTCATGTCTCAAAGGAGTTTGTCATCTTGATTCATACAAGAAAGACCAAATGGGTGAAGAATGTCTATTGCCCAGGTTTCAAAATATATCGTAATGGATACTNGGGTCCCTCTGTTCATTGAGGAGTCTTGTGTGTTTAGGTCAGGAGAGGTTAAGAGCTGCTTTTTACTCTGCCGCCATCTTAACCCGGAACTCCCTCCAGCAGTTTTCTTAAAGGAAGTGTTCCTGGGGGCTGCTGGGTGGCTCAGTGGATTGAGAGTCATATCTTGAGACAGGAGGTCCTGGATTCAAATCTGGCCTCAGACACTTCCTAGCTGAGTGACTCTGGGCAAGTCACTTGACCCCCATTACCTAGTCCTTACTCTCTGCTCTTCTGCCTTGGGACCAATATACAATATTGATTCTAAGAAGGACGGTAAGGCCAAAAAAAAAAGTGTTCATGATAGAGAAATTTGAGGGGTTTGCATATGTCTTTAGCTTCTGTCATTTTGTTCTTCCAGAACCAAGTTTTCCCTTCTCCCAGAAGGTATGTCATGTCTCAAAGGAGTTTGTCATCTTGATTCATACAAGAAAGACCAAATGGGTGAAGAATGTCTATTGCCCAGGTTTCAAAATATATCGTAATGGATACT
>NW_025347569.1:0-1043 GCF_016433145.1 Gracilinanus agilis | reverse complement strand
CAAAAAAAAAGGAATTAAAAAAAATCAGCACACTGCCAGCCCATGGACAGCAAATAGAGAGCACTGACAGACAGACGCAGGGTGGGATGGGGTGGTCCTGGTGCTCCCCACCATGGAGAAATAAAACTTCAAAAATAACATATAGAAAATTTAAAAAGTGTATGCAAGCTAGTCAAGATTTCTCCAGCACCTTGTGATACAAAGCCCAATGAAATGACACCTTTAGAGACAGGAGCTTCAGACTCAGGAATGGCTAATGAGAAGAATTTCATTTGGCTACTCAGTGGCAAAAATGTTATTTTTCAAAGAAGGTGGAGTGGGGATAGGAATAGACACCCCAACTTCTGGGGCGTATGATCTATTCTGAGTGAATGAGGAGAGGGAAGACAATTTGACCTCAGAGAGGTCTTGTCTGTGTAATTTGCTTGGCTGCTACTGATGTGAATGTAAAAGAAAAGAAAAAGGGGGAAAAAGACACTGCAAGGCATCTCAAAGCTGAAAACCTGAACAGCGCTCNAAACCTTGACCAAAAAAAAAGGAATTAAAAAAAATCAGCACACTGCCAGCCCATGGACAGCAAATAGAGAGCACTGACAGACAGACGCAGGGTGGGATGGGGTGGTCCTGGTGCTCCCCACCATGGAGAAATAAAACTTCAAAAATAACATATAGAAAATTTAAAAAGTGTATGCAAGCTAGTCAAGATTTCTCCAGCACCTTGTGATACAAAGCCCAATGAAATGACACCTTTAGAGACAGGAGCTTCAGACTCAGGAATGGCTAATGAGAAGAATTTCATTTGGCTACTCAGTGGCAAAAATGTTATTTTTCAAAGAAGGTGGAGTGGGGATAGGAATAGACACCCCAACTTCTGGGGCGTATGATCTATTCTGAGTGAATGAGGAGAGGGAAGACAATTTGACCTCAGAGAGGTCTTGTCTGTGTAATTTGCTTGGCTGCTACTGATGTGAATGTAAAAGAAAAGAAAAAGGGGGAAAAAGACACTGCAAGGCATCTCAAAGCTGAAAACCTGAACAGCGCTC
>NW_025347568.1:0-1005 GCF_016433145.1 Gracilinanus agilis | reverse complement strand
AAAAAAAAAAAAGGAGAACTAGAAGACAGTACTGTAATAAAAGCCTAGCAAGAAGAGGGCATTCAATAAAACAGAGTGATCAACAGTGTCAAAAGATGCAAACCAAATCACCAAGACTCCAAAGATGAAGAATGAGAAAAGGTTAGTAAGTGTAGCAATTATGAGGTTATTGGTAATTTTGGAGTTAATATAGGACTTTATTTACATTCAATTGAGTGATGAGGTTGTAAACTAGACTACAGAAGATTTAGAAAGGAGAAGAGGAAGTGAAAACAATTATTATAGACAGCTTCTCAGAGAGGTAAGCCAAAAAAGGAGTAGAGATACAGAATGACAGTGGCAATTGTAGGATCAAGAAGGAGATATTTTTTTAACATTTATTAATATTCATTTTTAACATGGTTACATGATTCATGCTCCTCCTTTCCCCTTCAACCCCCCCCCCGCACCCCGTTGTTTTTCTTATATGTTTCCTCTCCTGCAGTCCTTCCTCTGAATGTGNAAAATAAAAAAAAAAAAAGGAGAACTAGAAGACAGTACTGTAATAAAAGCCTAGCAAGAAGAGGGCATTCAATAAAACAGAGTGATCAACAGTGTCAAAAGATGCAAACCAAATCACCAAGACTCCAAAGATGAAGAATGAGAAAAGGTTAGTAAGTGTAGCAATTATGAGGTTATTGGTAATTTTGGAGTTAATATAGGACTTTATTTACATTCAATTGAGTGATGAGGTTGTAAACTAGACTACAGAAGATTTAGAAAGGAGAAGAGGAAGTGAAAACAATTATTATAGACAGCTTCTCAGAGAGGTAAGCCAAAAAAGGAGTAGAGATACAGAATGACAGTGGCAATTGTAGGATCAAGAAGGAGATATTTTTTTAACATTTATTAATATTCATTTTTAACATGGTTACATGATTCATGCTCCTCCTTTCCCCTTCAACCCCCCCCCCGCACCCCGTTGTTTTTCTTATATGTTTCCTCTCCTGCAGTCCTTCCTCTGAA
>NW_025347567.1:0-1081 GCF_016433145.1 Gracilinanus agilis | reverse complement strand
CTCTCTCTCTCTCTCTCTCTCTCTCTCTCTCTCTCTCTCTTTCCCCAAAATAGGAAGGAAAATGCCCCAGAAAATTATCTCATCAATGAATTCCACAACCAATCACAAGAAAGCAACCTGGTTGGATAGGTTATATAGGTTATATAAATATAGGTTGGATAACCTAGTTATCCACAAAAGAAAAACCAAACAACTGAAACATGCCTATTATCCAGACCATGACAAGCAATTTGAGCAACTGAATTAGCGCATCAGTCAGTCAGTCGATAAACATTTTGTAAAACTACTCTGTGCCAGGCATTTCTCTCTTTTAGAAAGGAACTGTAAATGGAAAAATAGAGAGAAGGAATAAAGTGGGTTGGATGCTATTTGAAAGCTGGCACAACGCTTTCAACAAACCCAAACTGCTCCCTAACAACAACAACAACAAATCTTTTAAAGCAATATCACAGAAATCATGACAGCACAATTGAGGAATAATGGCAGATGTATAGCCTAACAGCTCCACGGGTTCCTCGTGAAATACTAAAAGGCCNCTCTCTCTCTCTCTCTCTCTCTCTCTCTCTCTCTCTCTCTCTCTCTCTCTTTCCCCAAAATAGGAAGGAAAATGCCCCAGAAAATTATCTCATCAATGAATTCCACAACCAATCACAAGAAAGCAACCTGGTTGGATAGGTTATATAGGTTATATAAATATAGGTTGGATAACCTAGTTATCCACAAAAGAAAAACCAAACAACTGAAACATGCCTATTATCCAGACCATGACAAGCAATTTGAGCAACTGAATTAGCGCATCAGTCAGTCAGTCGATAAACATTTTGTAAAACTACTCTGTGCCAGGCATTTCTCTCTTTTAGAAAGGAACTGTAAATGGAAAAATAGAGAGAAGGAATAAAGTGGGTTGGATGCTATTTGAAAGCTGGCACAACGCTTTCAACAAACCCAAACTGCTCCCTAACAACAACAACAACAAATCTTTTAAAGCAATATCACAGAAATCATGACAGCACAATTGAGGAATAATGGCAGATGTATAGCCTAACAGCTCCACGGGTTCCTCGTGAAATACTAAAAGGCC
>NW_025347566.1:0-676 GCF_016433145.1 Gracilinanus agilis | reverse complement strand
AGAGAGAGAGAGAGAAAGAGAGAGAGAGACAGAGACAGAGACAGAGACAGAGACAGAGAGACAGAGACAGAGACGGAGAGAGAAGGAGAGAGAGACAGAGACAGAGAGAGCGACAGAGAGAGAGACAGAGACAGAGAGAGCGACAGAGAGAGAGACAGAGACAGAGAGAGAGACAGAGACAGAGAGACAGGGAGAGAGAGAGACAGAGTGACAGAGACATAAATGGATAGAGAGATAGACAGGGAGAGAGACAGAAAGAGACAGACACACACAGAGACAGAGAAATAGATGGACAGAGAAATGGATAGAGAGATAGACAGGGAGAGACAGACAGACAGACAGACAGACAGAGCCAGAGACCCTCCCCGCCTCGGGTACGAGGATGCTGGTGAATGTGATTGGGCCAAACCCCGCTCCAGGGATTCCCCGCCCTCCGCGGCGTTGCTACGGGAGCCCCGCATCGCTATAGAGATGTTCCGTGTTAATGCAGGCCACGCCTCCCCTCCAATCTGCTTGGAAGCAGCTACGTTTCTTTTGGCGGTTTGTGTTCACGTATTTGTATTTTCTCTCTGTCTCTCTCTCTCTCTGTCTGTCTGTCTCTGTCTGTCTGTCTGTCTGTCTGTCTGTCTGTCTGTCTGTCTGTCTCTCTCTCTCTCTCTCTCTCTCTCTCTCTCCA
>NW_025347565.1:0-1221 GCF_016433145.1 Gracilinanus agilis | reverse complement strand
AAAAGATTGTGTGAGATAGGAACGCTGGGAGATAAGGCTGGAAATGTGGAGGGACTCCCATTTTGGAGACCCATGAAGGACAGCATAAGGAATTTGGAGTTTATCCTGTAGGAAGTTGGAGAACTGTTGAAGATTTTTGAGCAGAAAAGTGGTTGGATCAGAACTATACATTAGAAAGATTAATGGACCAGAGTGTGCTAGATAGATTGGAGGTTGAGAGGCTGGGGACAGAGCCTGGATAGAAGGATGTGGCAAACATGGGGGGAGAAGATGAGGGTCTGAAATTGGGTAGCCATTGTGAAAGTGGTAAGGCACTAGGACAGGAGAAATCTGGCCTTAGGAACTGAGTGGTTCTACCACCCAGTCACTCGGACCCCATCCCTTGGCTGGGTGGTATCTCCATTTATGTAAGGTGAGAATGGCTTACCTCATCTGATTTCTTCCAGAGTCAAAATAGCATCAAGTCCCCCAAGAACTTTGCCTCAAAGGAATCACCAGGGACTTCCTTCTTTTAAACTTCATTTTGAAAAGGAAATTGAGGGGCAGCTGGGTAGCTCAGTGGAGTGAGAGTCAGGCCTAGAGACAGGAGGTCCTAGGTTCAAATCNGAGTTAAAAAAAAAGATTGTGTGAGATAGGAACGCTGGGAGATAAGGCTGGAAATGTGGAGGGACTCCCATTTTGGAGACCCATGAAGGACAGCATAAGGAATTTGGAGTTTATCCTGTAGGAAGTTGGAGAACTGTTGAAGATTTTTGAGCAGAAAAGTGGTTGGATCAGAACTATACATTAGAAAGATTAATGGACCAGAGTGTGCTAGATAGATTGGAGGTTGAGAGGCTGGGGACAGAGCCTGGATAGAAGGATGTGGCAAACATGGGGGGAGAAGATGAGGGTCTGAAATTGGGTAGCCATTGTGAAAGTGGTAAGGCACTAGGACAGGAGAAATCTGGCCTTAGGAACTGAGTGGTTCTACCACCCAGTCACTCGGACCCCATCCCTTGGCTGGGTGGTATCTCCATTTATGTAAGGTGAGAATGGCTTACCTCATCTGATTTCTTCCAGAGTCAAAATAGCATCAAGTCCCCCAAGAACTTTGCCTCAAAGGAATCACCAGGGACTTCCTTCTTTTAAACTTCATTTTGAAAAGGAAATTGAGGGGCAGCTGGGTAGCTCAGTGGAGTGAGAGTCAGGCCTAGAGACAGGAGGTCCTAGGTTCAAATC
>NW_025347564.1:0-1242 GCF_016433145.1 Gracilinanus agilis | reverse complement strand
AGAAAGAGAGAGAGAAAAGAGTAAATAGAAGAGCTAGGATCAGAACCATGGCCTCTAACTCCACATCCAGGGATCTTTCCACATTGTCGTTCTGTCTTATCATGTTCCAGGAACAACCCAATATTCTACCCTTCAGCATTCAGCAAGCTTTTTAGGCAATTAGCCTCTGTTCCATGTGTTTAGAAAACACATCCTCAATCATTGGTAATTTAAACTTCCTCATACCCTAGTTCAATGTTTGCTAAGCGAACAATGCTAACAGGATGGGAACTATGTTGATGCGAGGTTACTATATTAAGAAACATGACCAGAAAACAGAAACCAGTCCCACCACCCCCTGCAGATGTTGTTTGGACCCATCTGTCTTAATTAACATAATATTTATACGAAGTCAGCTTCTGTGACATCTTTTCCTACAACGACAACATGTTTTTATTGTTTGACTAAAAGATGAAAAACCCAGTGGCACTCCAAATGGAAAAGGAGCGAGAGTAGAATTGCTCACTAAAGTTACGCTCAAACATTGACATGGTCTGCGATTTGGCGGGCCTTGTTCAGTATGGCTATTTTAGGGGGGGAATCCAAAGTTAAGCTGATAGGTTTTTTATTCTTTTTTTTAACCCTTGTACTTCGGTGTATTGTCTCATAGGTGGAAGATTGGTAAGGGTGGGCAATGGGNGGTCAAGTGACTTGCCCAGGGTCACACAGCTGGGAAGTGGCTGAGGCCGGGTTTGAACCTAGGACCTCCTGTCTCTAGGCCTGACTCTCACTCCACTGAGCTACCCAGCTGCCCCAAGCTGATAGGTTTTAAGTGAGTTCTGGATTTGGAAGAGAAAACCAGGATTCCAATCTAGGCTCCACTATCTTTATGAATTCAAGCAAGTTGTTTGCCCTCGGTTGCCTCAGTTTCCTCATCTGTAAAATGAGGGGATTGGGCTTAATGACTTTTGATATCTCTTCTAGTACTGAGTACTATGAATATTAATAAAATATCTCTAAAGTGCTTGAAGGTTGATGAGCACTGTTTTTGTTAAATGGTCAGGGATTGTAGAAGGAAACATACTTCTGAGTGAGCCCTCCAGTTGGTAAGAAGCTTCTTTCTTAGACCTTAGAAATAATAAAGACCTCTCTAATGGTTGGGCAGCTGGTGGTACAGGGGGTAAGAGCTCCAGATCTGAAGTCAGGAAGATTCATCTTCATCTTCAAATCTAGCTTCAGACTCTTACTAGCTGTGTGACCCTA
>NW_025347563.1:0-1123 GCF_016433145.1 Gracilinanus agilis | reverse complement strand
TGTATCTTCAGTAGTTCATAATACAGTGAAAGAATCAGGCCCTGCAATTTCAGTTATAATAGATATGGTTAAGAACTTAACATAGGCTATTAGCCTACTCCCCAGTATTCAATCTGGAAACAAGTTTATAGAAAACTTTCACAGAAACCCAACTAAGCCAAATCAACTTGAAAACATTTATGAATCAAATTAAGAAGGAAATATGAAGAAGGAAAAAGATATCTCAAGATTACTAGAACTATTTTGTCCTTTTATATTACTAGAGCTGCCAGATTTGGACTAGAACTTGGGTGATTCCTGTTCTTACTCTTTGATGTATATTCTCTGATGGGCTCTCTATGTTTTCATTTCTACAAAATCTTTGTAATAAAAGTATGTGCATGTATCAAAGAAATCTTTAATGAAAACATAAGAGCCAGTCTTTTGTAAATGATGTTATGACACAGAGTTATTATTGGAATTGTTTACAGTTGATGAGAGTGAAGGGGAGAGAGAGAGAGAGAGAGAGAGAGAGAGAGAGAGAGAGAGAGAGAGAGAGAGAGAGAGAGAAAGTAGGNAATCAGCTCATGTATCTTCAGTAGTTCATAATACAGTGAAAGAATCAGGCCCTGCAATTTCAGTTATAATAGATATGGTTAAGAACTTAACATAGGCTATTAGCCTACTCCCCAGTATTCAATCTGGAAACAAGTTTATAGAAAACTTTCACAGAAACCCAACTAAGCCAAATCAACTTGAAAACATTTATGAATCAAATTAAGAAGGAAATATGAAGAAGGAAAAAGATATCTCAAGATTACTAGAACTATTTTGTCCTTTTATATTACTAGAGCTGCCAGATTTGGACTAGAACTTGGGTGATTCCTGTTCTTACTCTTTGATGTATATTCTCTGATGGGCTCTCTATGTTTTCATTTCTACAAAATCTTTGTAATAAAAGTATGTGCATGTATCAAAGAAATCTTTAATGAAAACATAAGAGCCAGTCTTTTGTAAATGATGTTATGACACAGAGTTATTATTGGAATTGTTTACAGTTGATGAGAGTGAAGGGGAGAGAGAGAGAGAGAGAGAGAGAGAGAGAGAGAGAGAGAGAGAGAGAGAGAGAGAGAGAGAAAGTAGG
>NW_025347562.1:0-1396 GCF_016433145.1 Gracilinanus agilis | reverse complement strand
GACACAGAGAGACAGAGACAGACAGACACAGAGAGACAGAGACAGAGACGGAGACAGAGAGAGAGATAAATGAGAGATGTGTTGGGGAAAAAACAGAGACAGATACTGAGAGAGAAAGGGAAAGATGGGGAGGGTGAGAAGAAGAGAAAAGGAGGAGAGAAAGAGAGAAATGGAGAGAGAGAAACAGAGAGAAAAAGAAAAATGGAAAGAGTAAGAAATAGAGAGGAGATAGACATTTATACAGAGAAAGCAAATATTTAAATCTGTAATTATTGACTTATGAATTTGAATTGTTGGTAAAATTCTAGAACAATGGTGTCAAACTGGAATAGAAATGGAACCACTAAGTTGGACATAAGGATTCCTAGGTGCCGACATATTAGCTTGGAAAACCATGTATTAACATTATCTATGTTCAGCTGCATTTTCACTTATTTTGTTAAATATTGTTGAATATTTCTATTATAGGGAGCAGTGACACATTTGACATTTCTGTTCTGGAATAGATTATTATACCAAACTAACCTAATGTCCTTGAGTGTTAGAATTATTAGAATACAGTAGATAAGTAGAATGCCAAAGACATTCATAATAGCCTTGTAGATAGAGAAAAATGAAAATAGCATAATGTGAGCTAATAATAGTGTGAGATAGTACAGTTAGGCAAATTAATAACTGGTTGTACTACAATCTGCCAAAAGATTGATGAGCCAACGTTAACCTTGTGGGGAGGTATCTCATGACATATTGCAGGGCTCTCTATTGGTCCAGGCCATTAAATTATGCCTTACAGTTTACAAAGCACTTTACAGATTTAGTGTTAGAACTGAAGGCAGGAAGACCTGAGTTAAATCTTTTCATGGATGCTTTCTAGCTATATGACCCTGAGCAAGTCACTTAACCTCTGACAGTCTACATTTTGTATGTGTAAAATGGGGCTGAGATAATATTAGTATGATGTCCAGATCAAGGGAAGTTATTGTCCCGCTGTATTCTGTATCGATTAAGTTATACTTAGAATATTGTGCTCAGTTTTGGGTCCTGCTGTATGAAATTTCCATTACTCAGCTGATGAATATCCAATGAAAGAAGATTGTGAAGGATAAAGGTAGCAAAACAAAGCAAATGGGGATGCACAAAACACTTAGAGGGATATGATTGCTGTCTTCAAACATTGAAGGGACTGTCATGTGGAAGAAAGTGGAAAATTGGCTTTATTCCAGAGGACAAAACCTCATCACTGGGGGCATTTTGGAGGCAGATTTTTGCTTCATGCAAGGAATTCTAACAATTAGAGGTCAATGAAAATGGAACAAGTAACCTAACGAGAAAGTGAACTTCCCACCCACCCCTGGAAGTAATCAGGTAGAGGCTATATATATATGTATATATATAT
>NW_025347561.1:0-1089 GCF_016433145.1 Gracilinanus agilis | reverse complement strand
TCCTAACTAAAATTTCTAAAATAAAACTAATCTAACTGCCTTGGAGGGCAGGTTCTACTGCTGTGGCCTTGACTGACCTAAAATCCTACACTATCTATCTAAGAATTTATTCACTATCTACCTAACTACCTAAGCTAATCAAAGAGCATTAATTCAAACTCCAATCTCCTTTAAATCCATTTTCTCTTCCTCAAATGTCAGGTGGTCTAACTGTCAGTCAGACTGAGACAAAGACAGATGGAGTGCCTACTCACTAGGAAACTCCAGAGGCAAAAGCCTCGTTCCAATTTGTATACCCACTTCATCTCCTAGGTAACAGAATCTTCAAGTCTCTTACACAGAAGCCTGTCAGTTAAGAGGCTCTTACTGAGAAATATTTCTGCTCCCCTGCCTCTTAAAAAGACAGAGGGAAAAGTATAGGAATAGAAGGACCTTTCCTAAAAATAATAAACAGTATATACCTAAAACCATCAACAAACATCATATGCAATGGGGATAAATTAGAAGCCTTCCCAATAAGATCAGGAGTAAAACAAGGANAAAACCCCAGTCCTAACTAAAATTTCTAAAATAAAACTAATCTAACTGCCTTGGAGGGCAGGTTCTACTGCTGTGGCCTTGACTGACCTAAAATCCTACACTATCTATCTAAGAATTTATTCACTATCTACCTAACTACCTAAGCTAATCAAAGAGCATTAATTCAAACTCCAATCTCCTTTAAATCCATTTTCTCTTCCTCAAATGTCAGGTGGTCTAACTGTCAGTCAGACTGAGACAAAGACAGATGGAGTGCCTACTCACTAGGAAACTCCAGAGGCAAAAGCCTCGTTCCAATTTGTATACCCACTTCATCTCCTAGGTAACAGAATCTTCAAGTCTCTTACACAGAAGCCTGTCAGTTAAGAGGCTCTTACTGAGAAATATTTCTGCTCCCCTGCCTCTTAAAAAGACAGAGGGAAAAGTATAGGAATAGAAGGACCTTTCCTAAAAATAATAAACAGTATATACCTAAAACCATCAACAAACATCATATGCAATGGGGATAAATTAGAAGCCTTCCCAATAAGATCAGGAGTAAAACAAGGA
>NW_025347560.1:0-1209 GCF_016433145.1 Gracilinanus agilis | reverse complement strand
TTTTTTTGGAGCCCAAAAAGATTAATTGCATTTCCATTCATTTAAATGGGGAAATTCGATTTGACAAATGAGCAAATTGAGTTAATATCTTGGCCATGGAATGAGTTAAACTTGTGTGTCAAGGTACCACTGTATATATACAAAATATATTTATTTTTTTAAATAATTTTTTATTTTTAGAAAAAAATTTTCCTGGTTATGTAAGTCATGTTTTTACTTTACCCTTCACCCCCTTTACCCCCTCATCCCCTGGCTTATCCCCTCTCCCCCACCCCCACTGTAGCTAATTCGCATTTCCACTGGTGTGGTCAGTCAAGACTTATTTACACATAATTGATACTTACATGGGTGTGGTCTTTTGAGGTCTACATCCCCAATCATGTTCTCATCAACCCAAGTGTCCAAGCAGTTGGTTTTCTTCTGTGTTTCTATTCCTATAGTTCTTCCTGTGAATGTGGATAGTGTTCCTTTCAATAAACCCCTCCGAATTGTCTTGGGTCATTGCATTGCTGCCAGTACAGATGTCCATTATATTCAATTTTACCATAATATATCAGTCTCTGTGTACAATGTTCTTCTGGCTCGGTTCCTTTCACTCTGCATCAATTCCTGGAGGACTTTCCAGTTCACATGGAATTCCTCCAGTTTATTATTCCTTTGAGCACAATAGTATTCCATCACCAACATATACCACAATTTGTTCAGCCATTCCCCAATNTGTTCTTCTGGCTCTGTTCCTTTCACTCTGCATCAATTCCTGGAGGACTTTCCAGTTCACATGGAATTCCTCCAGTTTATTATTCCTTTGAGCACAATAGTATTCCATCACCAACATATACCACAATTTGTTCAGCCATTCCCCAATTGAAGGGCATAACCTTGCTTTCCAGTTTTTTTGCCACCACAAAAAGCGCAGCTATAAATATTTTTGTGCAAGTCTGTTTATATATGATCTCTTTGGGGTACAATCCCAGCAATGCTATGGCTGGATCAACAGGCAGGTATTCTTTTATCGCTCTTTGGGCATAGTTCCAAATTGTCCTCCAGAATGGCTGGATCAGTTCACAACTCCACCAGCAATGCATTAATGTCCCAATTTTGCCACATCCCCTCCAACATTCATTACTTTCCCCTGCTATCATTTTAGCCAATCTGCTAGGCTTGAGGCGGTACCTCAGAGTTGTTTTGATTTGCATTTCTCTAATTATT
>NW_025347559.1:404-1139 GCF_016433145.1 Gracilinanus agilis | reverse complement strand
AAATTGTTGGTGGTTGCATTGGTGTGGTAGTTTCTAGTCCACATCCCCAATCATGTCCACCCCGACTCATGTGTTCAAGCAGTTGCTTTTCTTATATGTTTCCTCTCCTGCATTCCTTCCTCTGAATGTAGGTAGCATTCTTTACCATAAATCCCTCAGAGCTGTCCTGGGTCATTGCATTGTTGCTGGTACAGAAGCCCATTACATTAGATTTTACCACAGTATATCAGTCTCTGTGTACAATGTTCTTCTGGCTCTGCTCCTTTTGCTCTGCATCAGTTCCTGGAGGTCCCTCCAGTTCGCCTGGAACTCCTCCAGTTTATTATTCCTTTTAGCACAATAGTATTCCATCACCCGCATATACCACAGTTTGTTCAGCCATTCCCCAATTGAAGGACATACCCTCCTTTTCCAGTTTGTTGGACCACAAAAAGCACAGCTATAAATATTTTTGTACAAGTCTGTTTATCTATGATCTCTTTAGGGTACAGAACTAACAATGGTATGGCTGGATCAAAGGGCAGGCAATCTTTTATAGCCCTTTGAGCATGATTCCTAATTACCAGCCAGAATGGCTGGATCAGTTCACAACTCCAACAGCAATGCATTAATGTCCCAATTTTGCCACATCCCCTCCAACATTCATTACTCTCCCCTTCTTTCATGTTAGCCAATCTGTTAGGTGTGAGGTGATACCTCAGAGATGTTTTGATTTGCATTTCTCTAATTATTAGA
>NW_025347559.1:0-323 GCF_016433145.1 Gracilinanus agilis | reverse complement strand
TTAACTCCTTGTATATTTGAGTAATTAGACCCCTGTCAGAGTTTTTGTTATAAAGATTTTTTCCCAATTTGTTGTTTCCCTTCTGATTTTGACTACATTGTTTTTGTTTGTACAAAAGCTTTTTAGTTTAATATAATCAAAATCATTTAATTTACATTTTGTAATTTTCTCTAACTCTTACTTGGTTTTAAAGTCTTTCCTTTCCCAGAGATCTGACAAGTATACTATTCTGTGTTCACTTAACTTATTTACAGTTTCTCCCTTTATATTCAAGTTGTTCACCCATTCTGAATTTATCTTGGTGTAGGGTGTGAGATGTTGAT
>NW_025347557.1:0-1259 GCF_016433145.1 Gracilinanus agilis | reverse complement strand
TTAGAATCAACACTGTGTATTGGTTCTAAGGTGGAAAAGCAGTAAGAGTGAAGCACTGGGTGTTAAGTGACTTGTCCAGGGTCACACAACTAAGAAGTATCTGAGATCAGATTTGAACCCAACACTTCCCATCTCTGGACCCGACTCTCAATCTGTTGAGCCACCTAGCCATCCCATCATCTCACATTCTTACTTTGCAATCCAAGTTCTCTTACTTTCATATAATTTCTTGACCATGACATCTACTCCTGTTTTTCCAAATTCTTCATTGGTCATACACTGTAGCCTGCTCACAGCCACCATGCCTTCAGCATTACAGAAATTTTGAATTAGAGTTCCAAGTGTGTTCCATGTCTTGCTGCCAGACAGCAAAAATGATAGAAAACTAGAATTATTGAAAAGATGAGCCTTTTAGTTTTCATGGGAAGTTTAGAATGAGTCAAGGTACCTCCCAAAAGGAATCTGACCCACTCCCTTCCTCCTGTGGAACTCAGGGTCCAACTCAATATCCACTCGTACTATCTGTCCCAGATAGACATGCTATTGGACCAGCTCTAGAGGAGCTCTCTCTCCTCTCTCTCTCTCTCCTCTCTCTCTCTCTCTCTCTCTCTCTCTCTCTCTCTCNATCTTTTCTCTTAGAATCAACACTGTGTATTGGTTCTAAGGTGGAAAAGCAGTAAGAGTGAAGCACTGGGTGTTAAGTGACTTGTCCAGGGTCACACAACTAAGAAGTATCTGAGATCAGATTTGAACCCAACACTTCCCATCTCTGGACCCGACTCTCAATCTGTTGAGCCACCTAGCCATCCCATCATCTCACATTCTTACTTTGCAATCCAAGTTCTCTTACTTTCATATAATTTCTTGACCATGACATCTACTCCTGTTTTTCCAAATTCTTCATTGGTCATACACTGTAGCCTGCTCACAGCCACCATGCCTTCAGCATTACAGAAATTTTGAATTAGAGTTCCAAGTGTGTTCCATGTCTTGCTGCCAGACAGCAAAAATGATAGAAAACTAGAATTATTGAAAAGATGAGCCTTTTAGTTTTCATGGGAAGTTTAGAATGAGTCAAGGTACCTCCCAAAAGGAATCTGACCCACTCCCTTCCTCCTGTGGAACTCAGGGTCCAACTCAATATCCACTCGTACTATCTGTCCCAGATAGACATGCTATTGGACCAGCTCTAGAGGAGCTCTCTCTCCTCTCTCTCTCTCTCCTCTCTCTCTCTCTCTCTCTCTCTCTCTCTCTCTCTC
>NW_025347556.1:0-1143 GCF_016433145.1 Gracilinanus agilis | reverse complement strand
CCAAGTCACCAGGCTGAATTTCTCTCCTTTAATTAGGTTCCTTTTTGGAAATGGAAAATGTTGATGTTATTATCTGGCTTTATCTCTCTCCAGGTCCCTTTTTCTCCTTGGCCCAGCCAACCATATACCAGAATACATGGACATTATCATCACCACTTTTATTTTTTTCCCCTTGGTTCCTACTCAAGGTGCATCTCTGTAGCAACCAAAACACCTGGTTGAGATGTGAAAAAAAATGCAATAGCATACCAGTTTTTGTTAGTTGTTTTATCTTTTTGTTGTTGTTTACATGATAGCAATAAGCAATTCGAGGGATTTTTCTTTTCAGAACTAAATTACTCATATGGATCAACCTATTTGTTTGGTCATCCTTTAGAAATAGCCATAAGTGGGGTAGCTGGGTAACTCAGTTGATTTGAGAGCCAGGCCTTGAGATGGGAAGTCCTAGGTTCAAATCTGGCCTTGGACACTTCCTAGCTGTGTGACCCTGGGCAAGTCACTTCATCCCCATTGCCTAGCCCTTACCACTCTTCTGCCTTGGAGCCAATACACAGTACTGGCTCCAANAATTTTTGGCCCAAGTCACCAGGCTGAATTTCTCTCCTTTAATTAGGTTCCTTTTTGGAAATGGAAAATGTTGATGTTATTATCTGGCTTTATCTCTCTCCAGGTCCCTTTTTCTCCTTGGCCCAGCCAACCATATACCAGAATACATGGACATTATCATCACCACTTTTATTTTTTTCCCCTTGGTTCCTACTCAAGGTGCATCTCTGTAGCAACCAAAACACCTGGTTGAGATGTGAAAAAAAATGCAATAGCATACCAGTTTTTGTTAGTTGTTTTATCTTTTTGTTGTTGTTTACATGATAGCAATAAGCAATTCGAGGGATTTTTCTTTTCAGAACTAAATTACTCATATGGATCAACCTATTTGTTTGGTCATCCTTTAGAAATAGCCATAAGTGGGGTAGCTGGGTAACTCAGTTGATTTGAGAGCCAGGCCTTGAGATGGGAAGTCCTAGGTTCAAATCTGGCCTTGGACACTTCCTAGCTGTGTGACCCTGGGCAAGTCACTTCATCCCCATTGCCTAGCCCTTACCACTCTTCTGCCTTGGAGCCAATACACAGTACTGGCTCCAA
>NW_025347555.1:0-2734 GCF_016433145.1 Gracilinanus agilis | reverse complement strand
GAAGGAAGGAGGGAAGGAAGGAAAGGCAGAGAGAGAGAAAGAAAGGAAGGAAGAAGAGGAAAGGAAAATCAATGGAATCAGTGGCCTTTCTCTCTGATCTCAGCAGAGGGAAAGAGGGTGGTAGAGAGCTGGGCCATGGGGCCCTTACTGCCCAGTGGCAAGAGTCAGGGGCCAAGTAGTTTAGTATAACTTCCTTAGTCTGTGACTCGGAAGAAGCTAGACCCAAAGGACATCTGAGGTTCCTTTTCTTCATCTAAGAAAGACTTTGAGCTCAAGCCACTTCAGCAGAGTCACAAGAGCCCCTCGAGGCACTTCTCATAGTAGAATGAAGAGTGCAAAGCATGGTGGGGGCGGAATGAGAAGGCCTGGCTCTGGCTGTGGGACACTTGCTAGGCCGGAGTGTTAGTGGACTGACTGTAAGCTCAGTGACGTGAAAGCTCCCAGAGTGCCCTGAGAGACTGGGCTTCTAGGAACAGGGCGGTGCCAGGGCTCCCGTGCTGTAGCCACGTCGGACCGTCCCCGGGATATGGTGCTCCGTTCTGGGTGTCACAGCACTGCTAAGCCGGACAGTGTCAGACGAGGTCGCCCAGGATGGTGAAGGCCTCTGAGTCCGTGCTATAAGAGGATTGAAGGATCGAGGGATTGCTTTTGCAGTTCCAGAAACCGCAGTGACCAATTTAATGGAGAACGAAGCCATGATCGTTTGCGTCCCCCGCCTCACTCCCTGGGCCAGAGCTGAGCGGGGTCCCCCGAGGAGCCCTGGCTCAGGAAGGAGGCTGCCTAAGGGGAGGGGACAGAGAGTTAAAGGTTTGTCGTGTCCAAGAAGGGTCTGACTTGTTCTCTTTGGTTCCCGAGGGCAGAACTACCTGCAAAGAGGCCAATTTAGACTTCTTGTCAGGAAAACCTTCCTAATCGTTAGAACTGACATCCCTGAATGGAGGCAGAGGCTCCCCTCACTGAATGCTCACCTTCCTTGCGGTTCTTCTGGCAAAGGCTAGATAGTCGTTTGTTCGATCCGGGGAGTTCATTTTCAGGTCCAGATTACATTACAAGGCCCTGGAGGTACTTTGGGCTGACAAAAGGCCCCTGGACGCTGTCCTAGCTTCAGACCCATGTGGCCTAGAGGGCAGGGCAGGTCATCTCCCCTGCCTTGAGTGAGCACCAAGCTGGCTCCGTTCTGCTACCTGCCTCTAGCAGGCCGCCTCCAAGAAACTGTAAATTCTGGGGGTTGTGATCCACCCATCTCCATACTGGCTAGGAATTTCTCCAGGATAGCCCACTTCAAAAGCAATAACTCAGGGACAGCTGGGTAGCTCAGTGGATGGAGAGCCAGGCCTAGAGGCGGGAGGTCCTGGGTTCAAATCTGGCCTGAGACACTTCCCAGCTGGGTGACCCTGGGCGAGTCACTTGACCCCCATTGCCCACCTTTACCACTCTTCCACCAAGGAGCCAATGCACAGAAGTGATTCTAAGACAGAAAGTAAGAATTTAAAAGAAAAAAAAAGCAAGAACTCTAACATGAGTTTCTCCCTCTCCTTCTGTCTCTCTCTGTCTGTCTCTGCTTCTCTCCTCTCTCTCTCTCTCTCTGTCTCTCTCTCTCTGTCTCTCTGTCTCTCCTCTCTCTGTGTCTCTCTCTGTCTCTCCTCTCTCTCTGTCTCTCTCTCAATCTCTCCTCTTTCTGTCTCTGTCTCTGTCTCTCTCTGTCTCTCATCTCTCTCTCTGTCTCTCTCTGTCTCTCCTCTCTGTCTCTATCTCTGTCTCTGTCTCTCTCTNATCTCTCCTCTTTCTGTCTCTGTCTCTGTCTCTCTCTGTCTCTCATCTCTCTCTCTGTCTCTCTCTGTCTCTCCTCTCTGTCTCTATCTCTGTCTCTGTCTCTCTCTGTCTCTATCTCTGTCTCTCTCTGTCTCTCCTCTCTCTCTGTCTCTCTCTGTCTCTGTCTCTCCTCTCTCTGTCTCCCTCTCTCTCTGTCTCTCTCTGTCTCTGTCTCTGTCTCTCTCTCCTTCCCCTGCTCTTTCCCCATCCTACACGCACGAGTCAGACCATTGAAGGTCTTAGCAATAGCTGTCTAAATCTTCACAAATTGGCCCTCGTAGTCTTTCTGGAGGGCGCGTGCAGAGTCTCTATGGGGCTGCCCGGGCCGCAGGGCGCCCATCTTCTCCGGATCAAGGCTGCCGAGTGAGTGCCCTGCATACTTGAAGGAAACTCTGCAAAACTAGCAATTGTTTTCTGGTCACTTGGAGGCGGCCTCCTCCACCATTCCGGGCTCTCACTTGCTTTTCTTATATTCTTCCAAAGACATCCAGAGACCACGAGGCCATCCGAATGAGTCCACGTCTCTGCGTTCTCCACAAACCTTTTTTAACAAATGAAGTCGTGCTGATACCTTTTGGTTTTCCATGTTCCAGACTTGCCCCTGTATCCCTCCTCTCTCTCTTCCACGAAGCCATTGCTTTATAACAAAGAATTAAAAAGAAAAGGGGCAGCTAGCAGGTTCAGCGGATAGCGTGTGTCCTGGGCCTGGAGATGGGAGGACCTGGGTTCACATCTCTGGCCTCAGGCACTTCCTAGCTATGTGACCCTGGACAAGTCACTTAACCCCAATTGTTTAGCCCTTTAGATTTAGAATCAATACCTTTTAATAATTCTAAGACAGAAGGTGAGGGGAAAGAACTGGGAAGGCAAGGCAAGGGAAGGAAGGAAGGAAGGAAGGAAGGAAGGAAGGAAGGAAGGAAGG
>NW_025347554.1:534-1058 GCF_016433145.1 Gracilinanus agilis | reverse complement strand
TTTTTTTTTTAATCCCATCAGGGGCCTCATTATAATTTCATTATTAGCAGAAAAACCAAATAAATGGTAAGAAAAGAATTTCAACTTAATATTAACACACACATATGCACACATACACACACACACACACACACACACACACATACACACACACACAAAGATGAAAGGTCTTTTGAGCATCAAAGCGGCTGCTAATTTTCCCAGCTTCAAACAACTCAGTGAGAAAGGCGCTGATAAGGAATGTGCTTTTCCCCCTGGCTCCCCTGTACACTTTTTCTTCTCTCTCCCTCCCTCCCCAAAAAGAATCTTCTCATTTAAAGTGAGAAAAAGTGAAAAAGTTAGTAACAGAATCCTTTAGTTATACAGAATCTTTCCACTTTTACTGCCAAACACCATGAAGAAGGGGGAAGAGAAAGCAAACCAACAGGGTTTCTCATTTAGAAAGTCACTCGAAAGGCTGAAAGAGGTGTTGAAAAAGTCTATAAATATGAGTTTCCAAAATTCCACTGGGGGGGGGGGAGGAG
>NW_025347554.1:0-524 GCF_016433145.1 Gracilinanus agilis | reverse complement strand
TTTTTTTTTTAATCCCATCAGGGGCCTCATTATAATTTCATTATTAGCAGAAAAACCAAATAAATGGTAAGAAAAGAATTTCAACTTAATATTAACACACACATATGCACACATACACACACACACACACACACACACACACATACACACACACACAAAGATGAAAGGTCTTTTGAGCATCAAAGCGGCTGCTAATTTTCCCAGCTTCAAACAACTCAGTGAGAAAGGCGCTGATAAGGAATGTGCTTTTCCCCCTGGCTCCCCTGTACACTTTTTCTTCTCTCTCCCTCCCTCCCCAAAAAGAATCTTCTCATTTAAAGTGAGAAAAAGTGAAAAAGTTAGTAACAGAATCCTTTAGTTATACAGAATCTTTCCACTTTTACTGCCAAACACCATGAAGAAGGGGGAAGAGAAAGCAAACCAACAGGGTTTCTCATTTAGAAAGTCACTCGAAAGGCTGAAAGAGGTGTTGAAAAAGTCTATAAATATGAGTTTCCAAAATTCCACTGGGGGGGGGGGAGGAG
>NW_025347553.1:0-12009 GCF_016433145.1 Gracilinanus agilis | reverse complement strand
CCTCTCCTCTCCTTTCCTTTTTTCTTTTCCTTGACCATGTCTTCTCTCTAGGTTTCCAGGAGATTTCTCTTTCCAGGTTTTCCACTTGCCTATCCCACTGTTTCTTGTTGCTCTCCACTGCTGAATCCGCTCCATCCTGGCTCTTCTTCTCCCTTTATATTATTCCACTTGCTTGTCTCATCAGCTGCCAAGGTTTCAGTGATCATCACTATGTAGTTAACTCAGCTCTGTTTGTTCAGACTTCACTTGATTTCCCGTCTCGCGTCTCCAGATTATTAGACATCTTGACTAGCTAGCTGATAGACATTTCAAAAAACCCCTTCATCTTAGCATCAATCTGAAGTATCTGTTCTAGGGCAGCAGAGCAGCAAGGGTTAGGCAAATTGTTCAATGACTTTCCCAAAGACACACAGCTGGGAAGTGTTGGAGGCCACATTTGAACCTAGGATCTCCCATCTCTGGGGCTGGTTTTCTGTCCATTGAGCCACCCAGCTGCCTATAGGTATCATTTGTATAGGTCAACAGTCCCTGTAGGGATTGGTGGCCATGGATGGGTATTTTGGTCTGGGAAATCCCAGGGATCACTATCCAGTGGAGCCATAGGACAATTGATTGTCTCATGGTGTGGATCCCATGACTGTTCCCAGAGTAAGTGGGTGGATAGCAGGCCGGGAGGCAGAGAGGAAGTTGGTTACATGGCAGCAGAGAATGAAGAGGGCCACAGAGCAGTAGGATGGGAGAGGAAGAAGAGAAGCCCTGGGGAAAAGGATGATGGGGCCTGAGCACTAGCTGAAAAGGCCCTGAGAGTTTGAGTGGGCTGTTCCAGTGAGACATGGTGGCCAACCTAATCCAGTGAGCCCTTTTTTCCTCATCCCCTTTCATTCATATCCAACATTTCCTCTTTGATTAATATGGAAAATGTTTTATATGATCACACAAGGCAAATCTCTATCAGATTGCTTATCATCTCAGCCAGGAATGGGATGGGTAGGGGAGGGAGGGAAGGAGAAAAGTCACAGACCTAAAATTCCTGAGAAAATGGTGGAAACTCTTTTTACTTGTAATTAAGAAAAGACAGGAGGTCTTGGGTTCAAATCTAGCCTCAAGACACTTCCCAGCTGGGTGACCCTGGGCAAGTCACTTGATCCATTGCCTACCCTTACCATTATTCTGCCTAGGACCCAATATTCAATATTGACTCCAAGACGGAAGGTAAGGGTTTAAAAATAAATAAAAAATAAAGAAAAGACATTAAATTAAAATTTTAAATTAAAAAAAAATCTCTTTTTGGGGCAGTTATATGTGGCTCTCAGGGGACAGAAAGCCAGGCTTGGAAACAGGAGGACCTGGGTTCAAATCTGACCTCAGATGCTTCCTAGTTGTTCAAGTCACTTAACCCCAGTTGCTTAGCTTTTGCCACTCTACAGTGCTAAAATTGATATTGACAGAAAGGAAGGGCTTTTAAAAAAGACAACCGGGGCAGGCAGCACAGGGGGCAGGCCGCACAGTGGCTAAAGCTCCAGGCCTGGAGTCAGGAGGACTCTAATTGCTTAGCCCTGAATGTTCTTCCGTCTTGGAACTGATGCTTAGTCCCGGTACTGATTTTAAGATGGAAGGTAAGGATATGTTCCATTTTATTCAATCTCTTTTTTGATTCAATTCAAGGTATTAAGAAACAATATTTTTTCCCAGATGAAACTACTTTCCAGACTATTCCCCTTAGGAAAATGTGCCAGAAGTCAAAGCCAAAAGGAGAACTCTCTCTTGTCTAGTTAAAATCATGACCTTCCCCATCCTTGGAAGGGATGGTGCCATGATTCATGCATGATTCACCCATCTCCATTCAGAAAGAAGAGGGGGGGGCAGCTGGGTAGCTCAGTGGATTGAGACCCAGGCCCAGAGATGGGAGGTCCTGGGTTCAAATCTGGGCTCAGACACTTCCTAGTTGGGTGATCCTGGGCAAGTCACTTGACTTCCCCCAATTGCCTTTTTTTTAAACCTTTACCCTCCATCTACGAATCAATACTGTGTATTGGTTCCGAGGCAGAGGAGTGATAAGGGCTAGGCAATGGGGTTCAAGTGACTTGCCCAGGGTCACACAGCTGGGAAGTGTCTGAGGCCTGATTTGAACCCAGGACCTCCCATCTCTAGGCCTGGTTCTCAAAATCCACTGAGCTATCCAGGCTATACCCTCCCCTCCCACCACATTACTTTAGTAAAAATAAAAAAAGAAAAAAGAAAGGAAGGGCACTGTCGAGGAAGAGATGGAGAAGTTCTTCCTAACAGTCGAGAAATCACTGGAGAAGCCTCTGCTGGCCTCAGTTTCTTCATCTGTAAAATGGGAATAATAAATATACCTACTAGCTCCCAGGGTTGCTGTGAGGACCAAATGAGATGATATTTGCAAAACCCTTTGTAAACCTTAAAATGGCATTGAAACACCACCTTTAAAAGAAGCATTCTGGACCAGGAACCACACAGGATAGCCTGTTGTGACTTTTTTTTCTTCTTCTTCAAAATGACTATAAATGTTAACTCTTTGGAGTTCTCTTGGAGCAGAGACAGGTGTCCAAGGGCATGAGGAGACCAAGCCAGTTAAGATGTTTCTTTTTCTGACAATCACAGTTAGCTTTTCCATAGTGCTTTAAGGTTTATGAAGCACTTTACAAATATTATCTTATCTGATACTCCCAACAATCTTGGGAAAGAAGGGCCTTTATTTATTATCCACATTTTACAAATGTGGAAACTGAGGCCAACCAAGGTTTAAGTGACTTGCCCAGAGACACACAGCTAGTATGTTTCTGAGGCTGGATTTGAACTCAGTTCTTCTTGGCCCTAGGCACAGTGCTCTAGCCACTGTACCATCTTGCTAGAAGCTTTTAAATTTAGGATAATGTTAAATGAATAAAAATTGTTTATGGCAAATTTGTGCCTAAAATGCCAAGTCCAGTATTCATATTTTTTCTTCAACTACTCCTTGCTTTTTAAATTGTATTTTTACTAACCCCACATTGCCTAGCCCTTACCACCCTTCTGCCTTGGTTGGCACCAATACATAGTATTGATTCTAAGGTATAAGGTAAGGGGCTAAAAAAATAAAATAAACTGTATTTTTAAAAATTCGAATTAATAAGCATTTATTTTTTTCTCCCATACACTTCCCCATTTAAAAAGAAAAAACAAAACTCTTGTAACAAAGTGATCAACAACAATAATAATAATAACTGGCATTTACATAGTGAGTTGAGCTTGACAAAGTATTACTTTGATCCTCAGAACAGTCCTGTGATATTATTATTAGTCTCATTTTATACCTGAGGGAACAGGCTGAGAGAATTTATTGAGTTTTCCAGAGTGATATTGCTATTTATTTGTTTTTTTTTGTTTTTTTGTTTGTTTGTTTTAAACCCTCACCTTCCGTCTTGGAGTCAACACTGTGTATTGGCTCCAAGGCAGAAGAGTGGTAAGGGCTAGGCAATGAGGGTTAAGTGACTTGCCCAGGGTCACACAGCTAGGAAGTGTCTGAGACCAGATTTGAACCTAGGGCCCTCCCCCCACTCTAGGCCTGGTTCTCAATCCACTGAGCCACCCAACTGCCCCCATACTGCTATTTAACCTAAAAAACCTTTTTTTTTACTCTTAGAGTCAATACTGTGTTTTGGTTCTATAAAAGTTAAAAAAGGGGTCGCCAAATTATAATAATTAAAATTAAATTTAATTGGATGCTAGTAGCTTTATTACATCAAAGTAGTGATAGTAAAGAGAGGAAAATGTTGGAAACAGGTAGGGAGCAGTTTAGCTAAATACCCGAATTGCCCTTCTAATGGAATGAAGTTCACCTCAGACAAAGTTCCAATCTCCAGTCAGAAGTCCCTGAGAATCTCTTCAGCAAGAGCCACCAGTGCCAGACCAGAGAGAGAATCTCCCTTCCAAATCTGAATGGGAATCAGAAATTGAGCTCTAGCCCCTTGGTCTCTTCTTTATAAATTGTTTTCTCCTCTCATTAGCTCTCCCACGTCACACCTCAGGAACCAATCATAGTTCCTCAAAATTGATTTGCCTGGCACCACTTCGGGGGGGGGGGTCAGTGCCTGTGGGATCAATTTCTTGTTTCTGAGGGTGTTAACTTCCTTTCACTGGGCATGTGTATCCTTGCACATCTCAAAGGACCTCCAGGTCCCTGATTGGTTAAATTAAAAGGGAGGAGAATTCCAAGTCCCTGAATTAAATTAAAACAAACGGAGACAAATTCCTTTCTCAGAGTTCCAGGGCAGAAGAGTGGTAAGGACTAGGCAATTGGGGTTAAGTGACTTGCCCAGGGTCATCCAGCTAGGAACTGTCTGAAGTCAGATTGGGACCCAGAATATGTAGTCTCTAGACCTGGCTCTCAATCCATTGAGCCACCTAGCTGCCCCCAGCTAAGTAAAATTTTAAGGCAAGATTTGAACTCAGGTCTTCCTGACTCCAAGTCTGAGCTCTATACACAGAATCATCTTTAGTAAGCCCTTATTATGTGTTTTTTTAAACCCTTCCCTTCCATCTTATTATTTTTTAAAAAACCCTTACCTTCTGTCTTGGAGTCAATACTGTGTATTAGCTCCAAGGCAGAAGAGTGGTAAGGGTAGACTATGGGGGTCAACTGACTTTCCCAGAGTCACACAGCTGGGAAGTATCTGAGGCCAGATTTGAATCTAGGACATCCTGTCTCTAGACTTGGCTGTCAATCCACTGAGCCACCCAGCTGCCCCAAGGCCTTACTATGTTAGAAGTGCTGGACTCTGTGTGTATGTGTGTGTGTGTATGTGCGTGTGTGCACGCATATGGGGGTCAGGGAGAGATGGTAGAAGGAGGAGGATAGCAAGAAAGGGGAAAGCATTATCCCTCCTCTCAAAGATGTCTCACTGGAGAGGTGAACACGTGAATAACCATGTACATGGAAAATCTCTACTACATAAATGCTAGGTAATCTCAGAAGGAAGGCACTAATGGGGAGAAGGAGACAAATAGAGAGACCAGGAAGGGCCTCCTTTAGAAATGAGAATTCGAATTCAGGCTTGAAGGAAGCCAGAGAAAGCAAGAGGTGCAGGTGAGGAGGGAGAACATTCCAGATATGGGGGACAGTCAAGGAAAATGCCCAGAGTGGAGAGAATGGAGTATCATGTTCCAGGAACACCCAGGAGACCAGTGTGGCTGTATGTTTGGGGGCCAGGGGGAGGTGCAAGATATAAGAAGACTGGAAATGTAGAGAACAGCTGCTTTGTGAAGGAAGGTCTTTAAAAGCTAGATGGAAGATTTTAAATTTATTCTTAGACGTGATGGAGGCAGGGTAGCTCAGGGGACTGAGAGTTAGGTCAAGAGAATGGAGGTCCTGGGTTCAAATCTGTCCTTAGACATTTCCTAGCTGTGTGACCCTGGGCAAGTCACTTAACCCTCATTGCCTAGCCCTTACTGCTCTTCTGTCTTAGAATTATGTAATTCTAAAGTAAAGGTAAAAAAGAAGTGATAGGGAGTCTCTGGAGTTAGTGTATGGAGGATGGACTGTAGTGAGATGAGACAAGACTTGAGACAGACAGAGCATTATAATAATCCAGGTTTGAAGTGATGGGAGACTGCACCAGGGTGGTGCTAAGTGTCAGAGGAAAGAAGGGGCACATTCAAGAAATGTTGGAAAGGTAGAAAGGGCAAAGTTGAGTACAGACTGGGTATGTGGGCTGAATATATGGTGCAGAGATTTTGAGCTTAGTTAACAAGGTGGATGGTGGTGTCCTTGACAGTAACCAGGAAGTAGAGGGGGAGTACAGGAAGCACTCAGCTGAGCTCTCCCAACACTTCCCTCTAAACGACTTTAAAATAACATCCAACATCAAATGTTGGAACAGCAGAGCCAACAAAAGGCCAGAGTGAGACACTCTTCCAGTCCAAGACAACTTAGCAGTTTGGAAGGTGAGATCTGTGACTTTGCCCCTCCACACTCCCCATGCTGGGAACAGAGTCCAACTTTAACACATAGTTCAAAGTCAAGAAATAGGCTGGAAAAGTGAGCAAAAAAAGAAAAAAAGAACCTGACCATAAAAATCCATCATGGTGACAAGAAAGATCAAGACAGTTAAAGGAAAGTTAGTAGGAGGGGAGGGTTGGAGGGGGAAGAAGTTAACTTTAGTTTTAGAAATACAGAGTGGTGATACAAGACTAGAGGTCAAGAGAGAGGTTAGGGCTAGACAAATAGATTTGAGAATCATCTGCATAGAGGTGATAATTGAACCCATGGGAACTGATGAGATCACCAAAAGAGATAGTATAGCGCTGTGGTGGTGAACTTATGGCATGTGCACCAGAGGGGGCACTCAGAGCCCCTTCTGTGGGCACGTGCACTGTTGCCCCAGCACAGAGTTTGTCAGAGTTCATTACTAGAAAGCCAGAGGGATATGGGACTAGGCTACTCCCCTCTCATCTCCATGGGCACCTGAAGACATTTCTCATATTACCCACTCCTCTAAAAAGTTCGCCATCACTGGTATAGAGGGAGAAGAGTCCAGGGCAGACCCTTGGTGTATATCCATGGTTAGTGGTTGTGATCTGGCAGAAAGGCCTGAGAAGGAGCAGTGAGACAGGTAGGAGAAGAATCTGGAGAAAGGAGTGTCACTAAAATGTAGAGAAGAGAGTATCCAGGAGGTCAGAGTGATCAGCAGTGCCAAAGGATGCAGAAGGGTCAAGAAAGATGAAGATTAGGGGCAACTAGGTGGCTCAGTGGATAGAGTGCCAGACCTGGAGATAGGAAGTCCTGGGTTCCAATCTGGCCTCTGACACTGGATAGCTGTGTGACCCTGGGCAAGCCATTTAACCCCCATACCCTAGCTCTTACTGTTCTTCTCCCTTGGAATCAATATTTGGTATCAATTCTAAGATGGAAGGTAAGGATTTTAAAAAATCTGAGAATTGGGAAAAGGTCATTAGTTTTGGCATTCAATGATCATTGGTAACTTTGGAGAGAACAGTTCCACTTGAACGATGAGGTTGGAAGCCAGACTGTATAAAGCTGAGATGAGAGTGAGAAGAAAGTGGAAGCATCTATTGTTGTAGGTGTCTTCTCAAGGAGTTTAGCTACAAAAGGGAGGAGACATATAGGATGATAGCAAGCCAGGATGGATGGAGAGATATGGCCATGTTTATAGGCAGTAAGGAAGCAGCCAGCAGGTAGGGAGCAACTGAGTATGAGTGGGGATGATGGAGAAGGCAATCTGCTGGAGAAAATGGGATACAGTGGTAGAAGACATCTGAGTGATGCAAAACAATTTTTTTTGTTAAATCCTTACCTTCCTCCTTAGAATCAATACTATGTATTGGTTCCAAGGCAGAAGAGTGTTAAGGGCTAAGGCGATGGTGGGGGGTGGTGGTTTAAGTGACTTGCCCAGGGTCACACAGCCAGGAAGTGTCTGAGTCCAGATTTGAAACTAATTTGGACCTCCCATCTCTAGGCCTGGCTCTCAATCCCCTGAACTACCCAGCTACTCCCTGAGTGATGCAAAATTAAAGGGAAGGGAGAAGAGGAAGCTCTCTGGGAATGGCTTCAATTTTTTCAGGGAGGTATTTCGCAAGGTTTTCAACCAAGAGGTAGTGAGTTGGAGCAGCCATGGGAGGCTTAGGGATGAAAGAAACTGGAATAGCCACTCTTTTTTTCCCTCTTTCTTGGTCTAACAATGCTGTTTTATTTTATTTTGTTTTTATTTTTTAGAAAAAAATTTTTTCCATGGTTCCATGATTCATGTTCTAACCCCCCCCAATCCCCCCATTAGCTGACTCGAATTTCCACTGGTTTCTTCATGTGTCATCAATCAAGACCTATTTCCATATTATTGATAGTTGTACTAGGGTGGCGGTTTAGTTTACTACCAAATCATGTCTGCATCAACCCATGTGTTCAAGCAGTTGTTTTTCTTCTGTGTTTCCACTTCTGTAGTTCTTTCTCTGAATGTGGGTAGCATCTTTTCCATAAATCCCTCAGAGTTGTCCTGGGTCATTGCATTGCTGCTAGTACAGAAGTCCATTACATTCGATTTTACCACAGTGTATCTGTCTCTGTGTACAACATTCTTCTGGCCCTGCTCCTTTCATTCTGCATCAGTTCCTAGAGGTCTTTCTAGTTCACATGGAATTCCTCCAGTTTATTATTCCTTTGAGCACAATAGTATTCTATCACCAGCAGATATCACAATTTGTTCAGCCATTCCCCAATTGACGGGCATACCCTCATTTTCCAGTTTTTTTGCCACCACAAAGAGCGTAGCTATAAATATTTTTGTACATTTTGTAAAATTTTTCCCTATGATCTCTTTAGGGTATAAACTCAGAAATGGTATGGCTGGGTCAAAGGGCAGGCAATCTTTTAGCGCTCTTTGGGCATAGTTCCAAATTGCCATCCAGAATGGTTGGATCAGTTCACAACTCCACCAGCAGTGCATTAATGTCCCAATTTTGCCACATCCCCTCCAACATTCGTTCCTCCCCCAGATTTTAGCCAATCTGCTAGGTGTGAGGTGATACCTCAGAGTTGTTTTGATTTGTATTTCTGTAGTTATTAGAGATTTAGAACACTTTCTCATGTGCTTATTGATAGTTTTGATTTCTTTATCTGAAAATTGCCTATTCATGTCCTTTGTCCATTTATCAATTGGGGAATGGCTTGATTTTTTGTACAATTGATTTAGCTCCTTGTATATTTGAGTAATCAGACCTTTGTCAGAGTTTTTTTGTTATAAAGATTTTTTCCCCAGTTTGTTGTTTCCCTTCTGATTTTGGTTGCATTGTTTTTGTTTGTACAAAACCTTTTTAATTTAATGTATGGAATAGCCACTCTTGTGCGTGCAACAGTGAATCAATTAGACAGGTATAAAAGGATTACCTTGCCACATTGAGGGACCAGTTGACATTATGTAACAAACTTGTAGGGGTAGTCAGCCCAGTTTGGAGATTTTCTCCATCCTCATTCAACATCATTTGAATAGACATGAAGGTAGTGGATGGTGGGAGTAATCTAAAATCAGTGTTTGGGAAGGCATGATCGGTGATAGGATAAGGAGGCAAGGAATTCTGGTAAGGAGCATGGTGTAGCATTGGACTGGTTCACCAAAGGGTTGTGAGAGGGAAGAGAGAAGAGTATGTAATCAGTGCGGGGGTGATGGCCTGGGAAAGCACTGAGAGATTAAAGGACAGAGTAAGGACAGGGTTGCAAGGCAGAGGAAAAGATGGAATTATAAAATCTTATGATCTGATAAAGGAATTTCAGGTAGGCATAGTCAAGCAAAAACAAATTCCTACACTGCCCATTTCCCAAAAGGTCACTCATTTTGCATCTGGAGTCCATCACCTTTCTATCAGGAGGCAGTTAACATGTTTCATCATGGTCCTCTAGAATCACAGTGGATTGTGCTGATTGTACTTCTTAAATCTTTTAAACTTGCTTGTTGTTACAGTGTCGTTGACACTATATATATATTCTCCTATTCTCCTGGTTCTACTTCCCTCACTCTGCATCATTTCATATAAATCTTCCCAAGGTTCTCTGAAATCATCCCTTTCATCATCCCTTATGGCCCAACAATATTCTATCACACTCGTGTAATCTAACTTTTTCAGCCTTTCCCCAACTGATGGGCATCTCTTTGGTTTCCAATTCTTCGCCATCACAAAAAGAGCTGCTGTAAATATTTTTGTACATATAAATCCTTCTCTTCTTCCTTTGATCTCTGATGTATAATGGCATTCCTGGCTCGAAGGGTACATACACTTTCATAACATTTTTTTTTGTTTTTTTTTTAAACCCTTGTACTTTGGTGTATTGTCTCATAGGTGGAAGATTGGTAAGGGTGGGCAATGGGGGTTAAGTGACTTGCCCAGGGTCACACGGCTGGGAAGTGGCTGAGGCCGGGTTCGAACCTAGGACCTCTTGTCTCTAGGCCTGACTCTCACTCCACTGAGCTACCCAGCTGCCCTTTCATAACATTTTGATTGTAGTTTTAAAGTGTCTCCCAGAATAGTTAGACCATTTCTCAGGTCCACCAACAATGTACTGCCATGAGCCTGATATTCCACAGACCCTCCGGCATTTGTAATTTTCCATTTTTGGCCACCTTTGCCAATGTGATGGATATGAAGTGACCAATAAGCATTTAGTAAGCACCCTGCTCTGTGTAAGGTGATGATGGATCCAAGCCAAACAAAGAAACTCAATATAATAATAACATTGTTATTATATAACCCAAATTTATTATATTGAATAAGAAAAAAAGAAAAAGAACTCAAAGCTGGTGTGATTTTCAGTGGCATCACAAGCCTGGTATCTTGTATTTGCCTGGGCAGATCACGTCTGGAGTAATTGAGAGCATCCCATGTAATATTTTGGATCGGGTGCCACACGCAATCAGAGTTTTGCTTTGGGGAGATCTAGAGCCCACGCAGATCTGTCCCTCTCCTGAAAGCTTGCCAAGGCTTAGAGACAGACCCGATCACACAATGGATAAATCTTTTTTAAGCGACTACTCTGCGCCAGGCACTCTTCCTGGTGCTGGTGAACCGAAAGCAAGAGCATCCCAGTGAACACTCGCTAGATCGCTTGGTGAGACTTTGGCTTTTCTCCTGGAGATGATTTTGTGGAATTCCCAATTCCCTTCCCCTCCTCCTAAGGTCTGCTTGGGAAACGTCAGGGCAGTGCAGGCCCAGCTGCAGGAGAGGCCTGGCTCTCCCTCCTCTTCCCAGCCAATATGGGAGCAGGAGCGTTCTGTATTGCTCTGAGAGCCTGGGCCATTGGTCGCAATTCTCTGCTCCCATCAGCCTGGCCAGACCCTCCTTGATGCCGGCCCCTGGGCCGCTCGGTCCCCCCCTGCTAGATAAAGGGCCTGGGGATGGGAGGGGGCCGCGGAGGCGGCAGCGTGGGCCACTCCTGCCGCCTTTCCTCCTCCTTTGTCTGGAGGTCTCTCAAGCACAGCTCAATTGTTTCTGCCTCTTTGGTTTGCCCAGTCTCCATCTTTGCCCTTCCCTCTGGCTCTGCGGCAGCGGCCCTGTCTGGCCCGTGCCTGGGAGAAGTGGCCAGGAGGCTCGGGTGGCAGCCCATGGGGTCCCTCTGTAGCTGAGGGGGGGAGCCCGGCCTCTGCCCACCCCACCCTGGCTCCCTGGGCGGTGGGCAGGGGCATCCCTCAGAGGTTGGGCCCGCCTCCCCTCCCTTCCTCAGCCACCCGAGAGCTTGGGGGCTCCCTCGCTATAGCGCTGCAGGCTCCTGGGAGGAAACTCTAGATGTCCTTACAAGGAGAAGTGGAGGGAGGAAGGGAGGGAGGGAGAGTGGGGAGGCAGGCAGGGATGGGCAGGGGGAAGGGAGGGAAAAGGAGGGGGCGAGTGAGGAGGAGGAGGAGAAAGCTCGGACTGGGAGACAGCAGCCAGGCTGGAGGGAAAGTTGCTGGAGAAAGGTAAGGCTGCCCCCCCTCCNNTTCCACGCCGCCCCTCCCCCCCCCCCAGAGGAGCAAGCACGTCGATACCACTGAGGCACTAGGGCACCGCACAGATACACCTGACCGCCAATTCCCTTCTCCCCGCCTTCTTCTCCCCATCCCCCCTTCGATGCAGACACACCTGGATGCTTAAGAGATCCAGGCTAATAGCAGCCATTGCTCTGCCTGGTCACATACCAGGCCACTAGTGTTTCCCTGAAGAGCTGCAGGTGGTCAGGGAGATCGGTGCGCGCGCGTGCGCGCGCGCGCGCGCGCACACACACACACACACACACACACACACACACACACACACACACACGGCTGGCACTCTTCCTCCCCCTCCCCTTCCCCTGCTTCCCAAGCATCCCTTTGGGCTCCCACCGTCCCCGGGGATTCCAGCAGGGTGGAAAGGAGTGGGACACAGGGGTGCCGTCCTGGTTCTAGGGAATCTTCTGCCCCAGAATCCGAATTGAGGTAAGTGTGTGTGTGTGTGTGTGTGTGTGTGTGTGTGTGTGTTTGGGAAGGG
>NW_025347552.1:0-1061 GCF_016433145.1 Gracilinanus agilis | reverse complement strand
AAAAAAATGTCTCCCAAAAGTTCTTTGACATGATCTCATAAATATATACAGAGTTCAGGGGAAAGTGGTCAAATTTAAAGAATATTTGTAATAAATGGAAGAATGGAAAGAAATGAGCATTTATTAAGTGCTTACTATGTGCCAGGCACTATGCTAAGCACCTTACAAATATCATTTCACTCAATCCTCACAACAACCTTGGGGGGTCCTTATTTTACAATTTTAAAAATGGAGGCAGACAGTGGCCAAGAGACTTACTGAGGAGCACACAGTTAGTAAACTTCTGAGATTGGATTTAAACTCAGATATATCCATCATGTCACCCAGCTACCTCTAGGCAAGAAAAGCAAGGCAGGCAAGGAAGGAAAGAAGGGAGGAGGAAAGGAAGGAGGGAAGGAGGAAAGGAGGAAAGGAAGGAGGGAAGGAAAGAATGAAGGAGGAAAGGAAAGAGAGAAGGAAGGAAGGAAGGAAGGAAGGAAGGAAGGAAGGAAGGAAGGAAGGAAGGAAGGAAGGAAGGAAGGAGGGNATAAATGTTAAAAAAAATGTCTCCCAAAAGTTCTTTGACATGATCTCATAAATATATACAGAGTTCAGGGGAAAGTGGTCAAATTTAAAGAATATTTGTAATAAATGGAAGAATGGAAAGAAATGAGCATTTATTAAGTGCTTACTATGTGCCAGGCACTATGCTAAGCACCTTACAAATATCATTTCACTCAATCCTCACAACAACCTTGGGGGGTCCTTATTTTACAATTTTAAAAATGGAGGCAGACAGTGGCCAAGAGACTTACTGAGGAGCACACAGTTAGTAAACTTCTGAGATTGGATTTAAACTCAGATATATCCATCATGTCACCCAGCTACCTCTAGGCAAGAAAAGCAAGGCAGGCAAGGAAGGAAAGAAGGGAGGAGGAAAGGAAGGAGGGAAGGAGGAAAGGAGGAAAGGAAGGAGGGAAGGAAAGAATGAAGGAGGAAAGGAAAGAGAGAAGGAAGGAAGGAAGGAAGGAAGGAAGGAAGGAAGGAAGGAAGGAAGGAAGGAAGGAAGGAAGGAAGGAGGG
>NW_025347551.1:0-2019 GCF_016433145.1 Gracilinanus agilis | reverse complement strand
CTCCCTCCCTTTCTTCCTTCCTCCCTCCCTCCTTCCCTCCCTCCCTCTTTCCCTCCTTCCCTTCCTCTTTTCCTCCCTCCCTCCCTCTTTTCTTCCTTTTTTCTCCCTTTTTCCCTCCCTCCCTCTTTTCCTTCCTCTTTTTCTCCCTCCTTCCCTCCCTCCCTCTCTTCCTCTCTCCTTCCCTTCCTTTCTTCTCCACTCCTAGATGCTCTGAGGATGGATGTGAGGGGGCTGGCTCTATTTTCCAGAGTTTTTCCTTGAGAAGAGAAAAAAGGAGAGCCTCAGATTATCATCCAGACAAGCCTCCAGTAGGGATGGCCAGATACTAGATTTGGAGTCAGTATACCTGGATTCATGCCTGGACTTTTCCTTTTGCCTCTCTTTGAATCTCCATCATTGAGCACAGTGCTTGACACATTGTAAATACTTAATCAGTGATTTCTGCTTGCTTGAACTTTGGTTATGCTTTTTGCGAGGTGAGTCACCTCACTTCTCCATCTTTGGTCTGTCTGTTGTAAGTTGAAAAGATTTGGCTAGATGAATTCTGATGGCTCTTCCAGTTCTTAATCATATGAACCTCTGATTCCCGATGGGGGAGAATAGTTCTTATCACTGGCCAATGTTGTCATTGTTCAGTTGTTTTAGTCATACCTGATTCTTCATGACCCAGTTTGAGTTTTTCTGGGGAGAGATCCTGAAGTGGTTTGCCATTTCCTTTCCCAGCTCATTTGACAGATAAAGAAACTGAGGCAAACAGGGTTAGATGATTCACTCAGGGTCACACTGCTAGCAGGTGGTCAATATTCTCAGCAACTTGACAAACTGAGATAAGTTTCTCAGATTCTTTCTTGCCATCCATTAAGAGACTGATATTAATGCTTCCTTCAGAGGTGCCCACTCTCCTGTTGACATGAAGCCAGGGCAGTGCCTGAAATGCTGACTCAGGAGATAAAATGCAAAGATTTATACAGAGGATCATTTACAGAAAGACTCTTAGATACCAAATTAGGAGTAGAATTCCTCATACTACAAGGTCCTGCAGAGCATCCTAGCTGTGGAATCATCGACTGATATCCCTTAGCTATGATATTCCAAGCAAACTGGAGGCTAGTGAAAGATGGAATTGATTATTAAACAAACTCCCAGGCAGATAGGTAAGTCCCTAGGTATGCTTCTCTAGCTCCAGGTTACCTGCTTCTGGACGGGGGGGGGGGGGGGGGAAGGGGGTAATCCTGTTTAGGTAAGTAACAAGATCTGATGAGAAACCATTTCTGCAGAGTCATTTCACAGACTGATTTTAGGCGGCCTCAGCCTTGCATCCTTATTTCCCTGGGTCATTCAAGGTATTTTGATCTAGCTATTGGGGACTAGTGGGTCTGTCCTTGACTTTCCTATTTCCAGTACTGACTACATAGTTTTGTAGTGCTATGCAGATGGTGTCCCAGGATATCTTTTTCTTCACAGCAGCAAGAAGTTAATCTTTTCATATGTATCCTTAATCCAATCTCCTTCCTAGTCTTCCAGGGCCATTTTGCAACTAGTCATCTCACCAGTCCCAGCTGCCATGCTGCCCAAACCCAAATCAAGCCTTTTCATACCAGAAACTTCCATCTGGGGAATGGTTGGTGGTTAGTGGTTGCCTCAGCCACCCACTACATCTAGGACTGGCTCCAGTCAAGCTTTACTCTACTCTCCAGCTATCTCACCAGCCTCCATGCCACTGGTCGGTCCTCCTTGTCAGTCCCTTCTTCCCATTCCAGTTCTGGAATCAACTTTGTGATTGCTAATGGGAATCCCCTTGTATTTCCAAAATAACCAAACCCCACTCTGTTTTTCCCTATTAGACTAAAAGCTTGTTGAGGGTGTTGTATTTGTATCTTCAGTGTTTAGCACAGTGTTTGACTCCCTCTCTTCTTCCCTTCTTCCCTTCTTTCCTTCCTTCCTTCCTTCCTCTCTTCCTTCCTTCTTTTTCTTTCCTTCTTTCCTTTCCTTCCTTCCTTTCCTTCCTTCCTTCCTTCC
>NW_025347550.1:0-1171 GCF_016433145.1 Gracilinanus agilis | reverse complement strand
AAGGAAGGAAGGAAGGAAGGAAGGAAAGCTCACATTCTAATGAGGGGGCAGCACATAGAAGAGGTTTTAGCTGCAATTCAGATGGCAAGGTCCAGTAACCCTTAAGGTATAGCAGCTAAGACTATATCTATTTCTGATGCAAACCATTTGATGGCACTGTAGACTTCAGTAGTGAGAATTTCCTTTTTTGGGTCCTTCAGAAACCGTGGTTGTGGATGGAGAGTCTGAAGCACATACAGAAGCAAGGGCAGGATTGACTCTCCATAAGGGGTGTTTCTCTGATGGCTAAGGAGGCTGACTGGAAGCAAAGCCAATAGTCTATAGCAGGGGTCGGCAACCTTTTTGGCCGTGAGAGCCATAAACGCCATATTTTTTAAAATGTAATTTCGTGAGAGCTGTACAGTGCTCACAGTGTGCGCTCTTGTAACAGTGCCTGAAAAAAAATTGACTTTATGGCTCCTGCAGAAAGAGCCATATCTGGCCCTTAAAAGNGAGAGTCTGAAGCACATACAGAAGCAAGGGCAGGATTGACTCTCCATAAGGGGTGTTTCTCTGATGGCTAAGGAGGCTGACTGGAAGCAAAGCCAATAGTCTATAGCAGGGGTCGGCAACCTTTTTGGCCGTGAGAGCCATAAACGCCATATTTTTTAAAATGTAATTTCGTGAGAGCTGTACAGTGCTCACAGTGTGCGCTCTTGTAACAGTGCCTGAAAAAAAATTGACTTTATGGCTCCTGCAGAAAGAGCCATATCTGGCCCTCAAAAGAGCCCTGGTCTAGAGGGTACTGCTATTCTTTGAGTTAAAGGTCCTAAGACATGTCTACAGGGATCTAAAGAGAGGTAGTAGTTGGATTGGCTTCATGGTTTGACTTCCATGAAGTATGTTATTTCTTTTCTCAACCTCAGGGAAACTTTATTCCTAGAGAATTGCTCCCAGGTTTGTGTTAGAACCAGTTCTAATGGCTGGGGTTATTAAATTTTCAGTGCAAGCCTTTGTAGCTCAGAAATTGGCAATCACTACAAATCAGGATTTGATTTACTGTTTTATTGATTGTCTAGACTTAAGAACATGTTAATAAAAGAGATTAAACTTAAAAGGATGTGTGTGTATGTGTATGTGTATGTGTATGAGAGAGAGAGAGAGAGAGAGAGAGAGAGAGAGAGAGAGAGAG
>NW_025347549.1:0-1047 GCF_016433145.1 Gracilinanus agilis | reverse complement strand
TGGAGAAAGTCTCCATGTGGAAGGATACTTGTATATCTATACGTATATATGTGTGTATACGTACGTGTGTATATGCTTTATATACATACATATATATACATTTAAAACAATTACCTATTTAGTATCATTTCTAATGCGGAAGAGTAGTAAGGACTAGGCAATGGGCATTAAGTAACTTGCTCAGGCTCACACCGCTAGGAAGTCTCTAAGTCCAGATTTGTACCCTGGACTTCCCATCTCAAGGGCCTGGCATGCTTTCTACTGTGCTACCTCTCTGCCTGACTTAATATATATTTACTGATTGATATGATCTACTGGCCCCCTCTCCAGGTGAGTTGGGTGCAATACAGACTGGGCTAAAGACTCCCTGAGACTCTGGTCCTGATGTTCTGAGTCAAAGTCAACTCTTTCAAAATCATTTTCTTCCCTCTTCCTTCCTTCCTTCCTTCCTTCCTTCCTTCCTTCCTTCCTTCCTTCCTTCCTTCCTTCCTTCCTTCCTTCCTTCCTTCCTTCCTTCTNGAAACCACCGTGGAGAAAGTCTCCATGTGGAAGGATACTTGTATATCTATACGTATATATGTGTGTATACGTACGTGTGTATATGCTTTATATACATACATATATATACATTTAAAACAATTACCTATTTAGTATCATTTCTAATGCGGAAGAGTAGTAAGGACTAGGCAATGGGCATTAAGTAACTTGCTCAGGCTCACACCGCTAGGAAGTCTCTAAGTCCAGATTTGTACCCTGGACTTCCCATCTCAAGGGCCTGGCATGCTTTCTACTGTGCTACCTCTCTGCCTGACTTAATATATATTTACTGATTGATATGATCTACTGGCCCCCTCTCCAGGTGAGTTGGGTGCAATACAGACTGGGCTAAAGACTCCCTGAGACTCTGGTCCTGATGTTCTGAGTCAAAGTCAACTCTTTCAAAATCATTTTCTTCCCTCTTCCTTCCTTCCTTCCTTCCTTCCTTCCTTCCTTCCTTCCTTCCTTCCTTCCTTCCTTCCTTCCTTCCTTCCTTCCTTCCTTCCTTCT
>NW_025347548.1:0-1241 GCF_016433145.1 Gracilinanus agilis | reverse complement strand
AAAAAGTAAAGAAAATAATCCTTTCTCTTTTCTATGTTTCTTCCAGAGACATTGTAAGAGCATAGCAAATTGGAAAAGGTAGGATTTCTCTTCACACATGCAACAAGAGCTATTACTGGCTGCCTTTCTACATGGTGAATTGCATGTTGTTGAGTCTATATGGCCCAAGAAAGGCATTCCTTGACCCCTAAATGAGTTGCCTTTCGAAGGAAATCCAAATCATAGAGTGTCACTGTCTGGAGGATTTTAGAACCCTGTGGAAAGTAGTATCATCCAGATAAAGAGGTGAAATTGTGTTGCTCCAGCCTATCTTTGAAAGCCAATTATACTTTACTCCCCTATATTCTAGCCAAATAGGCTATTTTGCAGTTCCCTATGAGTGTCATTCCATCACCTACCTCAAGGCCTTAGTAGAAGTTGAAGAAAGGAAGGCAAGATAAGGCAAAGTGCATTTAAGTTCTTACTATATGCTAAACACTATGCTAAACATTCACAAACATTATTTCATTTGATCCTTGTGACAATCCTGAATAGGATGTACCATTACTGCCTCCATTTTATAGCTAAGGGGGGAGAGAGAGAGAGAGAGAGAGAGAGAGAGAGAGAGAGAGAGAGNAACCTTAGGAAAAAAGTAAAGAAAATAATCCTTTCTCTTTTCTATGTTTCTTCCAGAGACATTGTAAGAGCATAGCAAATTGGAAAAGGTAGGATTTCTCTTCACACATGCAACAAGAGCTATTACTGGCTGCCTTTCTACATGGTGAATTGCATGTTGTTGAGTCTATATGGCCCAAGAAAGGCATTCCTTGACCCCTAAATGAGTTGCCTTTCGAAGGAAATCCAAATCATAGAGTGTCACTGTCTGGAGGATTTTAGAACCCTGTGGAAAGTAGTATCATCCAGATAAAGAGGTGAAATTGTGTTGCTCCAGCCTATCTTTGAAAGCCAATTATACTTTACTCCCCTATATTCTAGCCAAATAGGCTATTTTGCAGTTCCCTATGAGTGTCATTCCATCACCTACCTCAAGGCCTTAGTAGAAGTTGAAGAAAGGAAGGCAAGATAAGGCAAAGTGCATTTAAGTTCTTACTATATGCTAAACACTATGCTAAACATTCACAAACATTATTTCATTTGATCCTTGTGACAATCCTGAATAGGATGTACCATTACTGCCTCCATTTTATAGCTAAGGGGGGAGAGAGAGAGAGAGAGAGAGAGAGAGAGAGAGAGAGAGAGAG
>NW_025347547.1:0-1225 GCF_016433145.1 Gracilinanus agilis | reverse complement strand
ATATTCATTACTTGTTTTAATCTTTACAAGAAATCTATGCTAGTATAATATCAGACTATAGGTTTGCATATGTTAGTTTATGGTATCAGAATATAGTTATTCATATAATGTCAGAATATAAGTTAATTTAATTTGGATGATCATTTAATTCTTTGTTGAATTTTTCTACCTCTTCCTTTTCAGTACCTTAAAATGATAAATGAACTGCAATTATTTTATAGTGGCCCTTTTGTCAATGCTTGTGATCAGTACTGTAATTTGAGATGATCTGATTTTGTGTAGTGTAATGTTTCTTGTGACCTTTGGAATATGATAAAATAATTCTTTTTTTTTAAAAATAAAGATAAAACAATCTTTTCTTTGTCACTCTAAGGAGTACCTTTGAATCATCTTTCCATTTACCTGGAACTTCCTTCTTTCTCCTGTATCCATCTATAATAAGATTACCAAGATTGATATAATTCAGATCTCTCACTTCCCTTGCCTTTCTATTCTTTTTGATGTCCTTCTTTTCTCACTTCCCTTCCTTTCCCTTTCTGTTCCTTTCCCTCTTTCCTTCCTTCCTTCCTTCCTTCCTTCCTTCCTTCCTTCCTTCCTTCCTTCCTTCNAGAGAGCTTTATATTCATTACTTGTTTTAATCTTTACAAGAAATCTATGCTAGTATAATATCAGACTATAGGTTTGCATATGTTAGTTTATGGTATCAGAATATAGTTATTCATATAATGTCAGAATATAAGTTAATTTAATTTGGATGATCATTTAATTCTTTGTTGAATTTTTCTACCTCTTCCTTTTCAGTACCTTAAAATGATAAATGAACTGCAATTATTTTATAGTGGCCCTTTTGTCAATGCTTGTGATCAGTACTGTAATTTGAGATGATCTGATTTTGTGTAGTGTAATGTTTCTTGTGACCTTTGGAATATGATAAAATAATTCTTTTTTTTTAAAAATAAAGATAAAACAATCTTTTCTTTGTCACTCTAAGGAGTACCTTTGAATCATCTTTCCATTTACCTGGAACTTCCTTCTTTCTCCTGTATCCATCTATAATAAGATTACCAAGATTGATATAATTCAGATCTCTCACTTCCCTTGCCTTTCTATTCTTTTTGATGTCCTTCTTTTCTCACTTCCCTTCCTTTCCCTTTCTGTTCCTTTCCCTCTTTCCTTCCTTCCTTCCTTCCTTCCTTCCTTCCTTCCTTCCTTCCTTCCTTCCTTC
>NW_025347546.1:291-8871 GCF_016433145.1 Gracilinanus agilis | reverse complement strand
GAGAAACTTGTTTTGGGAAGGGAGAAATCGCAGTCAGAATACAAGGCATTATCCTAGCTAAAGAGCTCAAATCAATATAACAATTACCACCAAGTGGGTCCTGAAAGGAAATACATCTTAGACCAGAAGGATCCTGCCTGGGCAAATGTTATAAAGGAGACAGGTCATCTTATTCTCTCTGTACATCAAATTACAATCTCAAACATATCAAGAGACTCCCAATAATTATAACACATATAAGACCCAGGCATCTATCCTTGTTCGTAGTGTTCATACACAACAAATCCTTTCTACTACATTAACTTCTTCATGGTGCCTTGGAATTCAATAGATTCTCACTTCTGCCCCTCCCAATTCTTAGTTTCCTTTGAAACTCAACATGCCACCTTGTCCTACTTAAGAATTTTCCTCAGCTCTCTGGATTCAAATATTTACAACTTCCTCCTTCACATAAACTCAAGTTTTCTCCACCAAAAGGATTCAAGCTCCTGGAATCCAGAGTGTATGGAATTATTGCCTCCATATTCCCAGGACATAGCCTCTGGACTCACACATTAGTAGGTACTTAATAAATATTTCTTGACCACTTCATTGCCATTTAGCACATCAGGATATTCATTCACTGTCATCTTCTGGGTGGAAAGAATACCGTACCATCTGAAAAAAGCAGGACAGACACCAGTTTATGGAAAGAGTAGTCTTGTGCTCATCTCTTATTCAATCCAAGTATTACATTCTGACTCATTCCAAAGCAGATTTTTATTTAGTTGTATAATGTGACCCCTAATATGCTCTGAGGAGTAGTAAATGAGAACAAATGAAATCCTTCAGTGTAAACAGCTGTCAATCTGAAAAAATTGTTAAAAGTAGTTATGAAAATGATGGCCTTTAATCAAGATAGAAAGACTAACCTGTTAGTTGTAATTCTGATTCTGTTTCTCTCTTAAACTCTCTCCCTCCTGCATCATTCTCCTCCTTTCTGTCACTACCTCTCCATCTCTTTGACTCTCTATCTACCTCTGCCTTATTCTCTGTCTCTGTCCTTGTGCTTTCTCTCTTTTCAGTTCCTATGTCTATCTATCTAGCTCTCTGTTCCTTAATCTTTCTCATTTTATGTATCTGTTTCTTTAATTCTGGATTTCCATATCTCTAATATCTCCCTCCTTCTCTATCTCTCACTCTTTCTCTTTCTCTTTCTCTCTCTGACTCTCTGTCAATCTCTTGCTTTTGGTCTCTTTTTCTCTCACTCTCTCTCCCTTGGAGCTTGTCTCCTCTTATGTTGACTCTCTTACTATGGCTGTAAAAATAAGTTCAAACCCTATTCCTGACCCTCTGATGCAGCATTTCAACAACAGACACATAATCTCTTCTTTTTTCAGTGCCAGGTACTAATGAATGAATTCTGGTCACTTCTCTCCTCTTTGTCTTGGAGGGTTTGGTGGGGCTACAAAGGCAGTGAGTGACCAATGCAATTTACAGAGAATGGAGTAGAAGCAGGCTAGGTTTCATCCAAGACTGCCTCAGGGCTTTTCTCTTGCTCAGTTTCTTCTCCACTTGGGTAAAGATCTCTCTGTTGGGGTAAAGGGGAACATGATTGCTGAATTCTGTCTTTAACTATACACATACAAACACTGAACACCCTGGGATCATGAGATTCCTGCTGTGGAACATGCCATCCAAGCTCTAACCCCCTTACTTAATGGAAGGAGGACATGAAGTTTGGGAAGAGAAGGGGACCCATTCATAGCTCAATGTTCCATGTTCCTTGGGTCAGCAAACCTTGAAACTGATGTTTGGGGGCTTATTTTATATCCTCAGTTTCTCTGGCTGTGTTTGGGTTTCTTTGATGTAGTCTGGCATTTTCAATGAGTATTGTTGAATTAGAATTGTGAACCATAGTACTCTCTCTCCCAGGATTCCACTTTCTTTCTCAGGTCACTTTCTCAACATTTGGAGATAAACTTTGTGTGACAGAAGCCCTCTCTCTCTCTCTCTCTCTTTTTCCTCAAAAGCAGCTAGAAATCTGGCTTGTCCTTTTCTTCCTTCTGCTTCCTGTGATTCCTAATAAATCTTATAAAAAAGGATACTTGGAGTGATGGGATATGTAAGTTCGACACTGTCAAGGTTTTCCTAGATTCGAATACTTGACAATCTGTGTGATATTGGGCCTGTGTATGACTCCCACTTCAACCCAGAGCACAGGGGATTGGGGGACTCTTTTTGTTTAAAAGTGACCAAAAGCTGAGTGGAGGCTAAGTGGGCCCCTTTTCTTACCAGGCTCCCCCTTCCACCATTTGGATGAATGCTAAGAAGGATAATCAGCAGGACAGTCATTTTGAAATATTCAGATTTCCTCCAAGACAAAATCCAACTATGCTCTTCCTGTAGCTCCCAGTTCTCTCTTGGCATGCTGTCATCTTGTCAAAGACTAAGCAGTGGCTGCTGGCTCCTTTTCTCCCTCTAGCATCAAGGGCTGGTTGTGGCCACTGCTGGGATTCCTGGGAGTCTGTAGAACTTCTTCGCAGCCTAGGGAAGAAGGGAAAAACATCTTTTAGCAGCTACTCCATGTGCCATAGGCCAGTCAGCTCTTTTTTCCTTTGCTTTTCTGGAAACCCTTCCCTTCTGTTTTAGAATCAAGAGCAGTTCTAAGGCACAAGACTGGTAAGGAATAAGAGATATGGGTTATGATTGACTTGCCAGCGCGTTTGTCTGAAGCCATATTGGAATCCAGAAATTCTTGCTTTCAGGTCTGGTTGCCTATATACCCAATCATTTTTAAAGGCCTTCACTAAAGGAGACACTCAAAGGGCAAGGTGAGAAATAGTATGGAATCTAGCAGGGCCCAGAGACTCATCTTGACGTTTTCTAACATGGCATTCTCAAGGGTTGTTTCCAACCCTATTGTCGAGCACTTCCCCATTCTGCTAAAAGGCCCCCCACTATGATGATCTTCCTCCTTTGGAGCCTCAGTTTTTTCCCCTTTTTAAGAAGGGTATCATGCCTTGCAGCTCCCTTTTCATTGGGAGAATTTAACTCTCCGATTTCATACCCAAAGGGAAAGGATTCTTCTTGATGGACAAGGGGTAAGATTGAGGGAGGGCTTTCCTGAGGTTTTGACATTAGAACTGGGCCTCCAGAGAGGATTCCTGGAGGTAGACATGGAGCGGGAGGACAGTGTGAACAGAGGTACATCCAGTGAGTTCAAGGCAAACCTGTGCTAGAAGACCAGGGATAAGGGAAGCCCCGTTGACAAAGATGACAGGAGATTCTCTCTGTGGTCAAAGACATGGCAGCGTGAAGAGAATTGATTCAATTCCCTATATTCAGCAGTATCATATTTGCAAATATAGTGCCAAACAGAGCAATATTCACCTGACTGATAGTGCGGTTTGTTTGGGCCCCATGGTCACAGTCACAAGGGAATGTTTGGTATCAAAGCCAGTGACCTCACAGAAGCTGTGCTTAACTCCCCACCATCCTGAACCTCAGGGCATACCAGATTCAGCCATGAGAAAACTGGAAGGCAGAGGAAGACCATAGTTGGACTTTGCTTGGAAGAGCTCTACTAAAAAACCATTTTCCTGTGGACCGTCCTCTTTGCTGTCCTCCAAAATTCTGGGGAAGGGAACAAGAGAGGAGGCCTGCTGGGGAAAGGGGACCACTTAGCCTCCACTAAGATTTTTGTCACTTTTACAGAAAAACATTGCCCCAAGCCTCTGTGGTTGAGGAAGAGGGAGGGAGAGAGGAAAGAGAGACAGAGACAGAGAGCGAGGGTGTGGGAGTAGACAGTCAAAGTCAATTCTGGGATTAAAAAAATTCCACTGGATCACTATTAGCTCTGGGAGCAAATCTAAACAACCGTGCCTCTGATTACCCTTTAGAAACACCTACCACTGACCTATCTAGAGTTATCATGTCATTTCACTTTGTGTCATGTAAGACCCAGGCATATATCCTTGTTCTTAGTGTTCATACACAACAAATCCTTTCTACTACATTAACTTCTTCATGGTGCCTTGGAATACAATCAACTCACTTCTGCCCCTCACAAATCTTAGTTTCCTTTGAAACTCAAAATGCCACCTTGTCCTACTTAAGGATTTTCCTCAGCTCTGTGGATCCAAATATTTACAACTTCCTCCTTCACATACACTCAAGTTTTCTCCACCAAAAGGATTTAAGCTCCTGGAATTGAGGAAAGGAGGCTGCTGGCTCCTTTTCTTGCTCTAGCATTAAGGGCTGGTTATTGCCACTACTGGGAATCCTTAGATTCTGGAGAACTTCTTCCCAGCCTAGGGAAGAAATGAAAATCATCTTTTAGCAGCTACTCCATGTATCATAGGCCAGTCAGCTCGTTTTTCTTTTGCTTTTCTGGAAATCCTTCCCTTCTGTCTTAGAATCAAGACTGTGGAGCAGTTCTAAAGTAGAAGAGTGGTAAGGGATAAGTGATTGGGTTTATGACTGACTTGCCAGCGAGTTTGTCTGAAGCCATATTGGAACCCAGAATTCTTGCTTTCGGATCTGGTTGCCCATAAACACAATCCCTAAAGGAGACACTAAAAGGGCAAGGTGAGAAACACTGTGGGACCTAGCAGGGCCCAGAGATTCGTCTTGATGTTTTCTAACATGGCATTCTCAAGGGTTGTTTCCAACTCAATTGTTGAGCACTTCCCCTTAAGGCCTGGAGGCCCACCACCCTAAGGATCTTCCTCTTTTGGACCCTCAGTTTTTTTCCTATTTGAAACAAGGCTTTGAGGCCTTGGTGCTCCTTTTTTTCTTGCAGAACTTAACTCTCTTATTTAATACCCACAGGAAAGGATTCTTCCTGATGGACAAGTGTTAAGGGTTCGTGAGGGCTTTCTGGAGGCTTTGACATCAGACCTGGGCCTCCATGAAAGATTCTGGGAGGCAGAGATGGAGTGAGAGGACAATGTGAACAGAGGTACATCCAGTGAATTCAAGGCAAACGTGTGCCAGAAGACCACGGATGAGGGGAGCCCCGGTGACAAAGATGACACGACATTCTGTCTATGGTCAAAAGACATGGCAGGGTGAGGACAATGGATTCAATCCACTCCATTCACCAGTATCCTCTTTGGAAAGTACAGTGCCAAGCAGAGCAACATTCACCTGACTGAGAGTGAGGTTTGTTTGGGCCACATTGTCATAGCAACAAGGGAATGTTCGATAACAAAGCCACTGACCTCAACAGAAGCTGGGCTTAACTCCCCACCATCCTGAAACTCAGGGCATACCAGAGCCAGCCAAAAGAGAACTGGGAGGGAGAGGAAGACCATAGTTGGACTTTGCCATCGAGGAGCTCTTACTGAAAAACTGTTTTCCTGTGGACTGTCCCCCTTAGCTGTAATCCAAAAGGTTGGGGGGGAGCAAGAGCAGAGGCCTGCTGGGAAAAGGGGCCCACTTAGCCTCCACTCAGATTTTTGTCATTTTTAAAGAAACAGATTGCCCCAATCCCCTGTGGTTGAGAGGGATGTAGGGAGGGAGGGAGTTAGGAAAGAGAGAGAGACAGAGAGTGGCGGGGGGAGTAGACAGTCAACATCAATTCTGGGCTTAAAAAATTCTGCTGGATCACTATTGCCTCTGGGATGAATTCTAAACCACTGGGCCTCTGACTACCCTTTATAAACACTTACAACCAACCTATCTCAAGTTATCATATGGCATTTCAATTTGTGTATTCTAAGACCCAGGCATACTTCTTTGTTCATAGTCTTCATACACAACAAGTCCTTTCTACTTCATAAACTTCTTCATGGTGCCTTGCAATTCCATCGATTCTCACTTCTTCCCCTCCAATCCTTACTTTCCTTTGAAACACAACATGCTACCTTGTCGTACTTAAGGATTTTCCTCAGCTCTCTGGAAAATATTTAGAGCTTCCTCCTTCACATACCCACAGGTTTTCTCCACCAAAAGGATTTAAGCTCCTGGAATCCAGAGTGTATTTAATTATTGCCTCCACGTCCCCAGGACCTAGCCTCTGGACTCACACACAGTAGGTGCTTCTTAAATATATCTTGCCCACTTCATTGCCATTTAGGACATCAGCATATTCATTCACTGTCATCTTGAGGGCAGAATGAATATTGCAGCACCTGAATAAAAGCAGGACAGAAACCAGTTCATGGAAAGAGTAGTCTTGTGTTCATCTCTTAATCAAATCCTAGTATTGCATTCTGACCCATTCCAAAGCAGATTTTTATTCATTTCTATTATGTGACCCCAAATTTGCTCTTAGGAGGAGTAGAGAAAAAGAAATTAAATCCTTCAGGGTAAACTGATGTCAATCTGAAAACATAGTTCAAAGTAGGAATGAAAATAACTGCCTTTAATCAAGATAGAAAGACTAACCTGGAAAGCCACACAGAACCTCAGTCCTTTGACTTCCACTAAATTACCGAAGGTAGGGTGCTCACACAGATTTGGAGCAAGGGACAGGACATAGGTCCTGTCACTAACATGGGACCTGCACTACCCACACTCTCAAATGACTGGGAGAGGCCTAGATGCCATAGCAGAGGCTCCGGTACCTCAGAGCAACCTGAAAGGGACAGGAGAATCCAAGAAGATGAAAAGGTACTTAAGATTTGGCATTGTCCAAGTATTCTCACTGGCTGCTTCATGGCTTCTTGTTCTTCAGTCTAGGACAAAGATTAGTCCAACAATTTCCTGAAAGCAACGTCCCATGGGATAAGGGTCAACTAGGGGCTTCCCAAAACAATGTTGCCTCAGGATGTGACACTAAATCAACAATGAATTCAACTCTTTTACTCTCAACTCTAATGGGGAAAGGATAGAGATAGGAAAAGATTTCAGACAAGTGGAAGGCTGTCTTGAAGGCACATACTAGGAACTCAAGGCAAAGGATTGGAGCAGGCAGAAGGCAGAGGAGGAACAGTTTACAAGTGACAACAGCTAGAGTGACTTGACTTCCTGTGGGACGTTAAGGGCTTCCTGACCAGGAAGAGTGGAGGTAAGGTGGGCTTATTAGAACTCATCTATCTCACCTGAATGTGGAGAAGGCTCATACCTCTAATTCATATTAGGAGTTACTCTATTGAAATGGGAAAGATCTAGAAAAGGATGAGGCCATACCTGCTGTACTTTTCAGAAGGTTTTAGCGAAAATTTCCTGTCACATCAGCTTGGAGTTTTTTACCTCGGGGGTCAGACCCAACGAGGTGAATTAGATGTTGAAGTTCATTCATAACGATTATTCTGAGACAGCTATTGGGGAACCAATCAAATCAATGACTGAGTGTCAGAGATAGTTAGCTTAGTGCGTTTTAGAAATACCTAGATAGAAAAAGGGAGTTAACTTAACCAGAAGACACAGAACGCTGCCTCTTGAGAGGGACAGAGAAGATTGTAGGTAATTAGCTAGATCCCTTAGAATTAGGGCCTCCTTTTTCTGATCCTGTTTGTAGGCTTTCTTTTTTTTAAAACATTTTTAATATTCATTTTTAACACGTTTACATGCTTCATGCCCCTACTCTCCCCTTAAACTCCCACTATTCCCCCACCCATGGCCGACGCGCATTTCCACTGGTTGTAACATGTGTCATCAATCAAGACCTATTTCCAAATTGTTGATAGTTGGACTGGTGTGGTAGTTTCGAGTCCACATCCCTAATCATGTCCAACCGAACCCATGGGTTCAAGCAATTGTTTTTCTTCTATGCTTCCTCTCCTGCAGTCCTTCCTCTGAATATGGGTAGCATTCTTTATCATAAATCCCTCAGAGCTGTCTTGTGTCATTTCATTGCTGCTGGTACAGAAGTCCATTACATTCGATTTTACCACAGTATATCAGTCTCTGTGTACAGTGTTCTTCTGGCTCTGCTCCTTTCACTCTGCATCAGTTCTTGGAGGTCTTTCCAGTTCACCTGGAAATCCTCCAGTTTATTATTCCTTTTAGCACAATAGTATTCCATCATCCGCATATACCACAATTTGTTCAGACATTCCCCAATTGAAGGACATACCCTGCTTTTCCAGTTTTCTGCCACTACAAAAAGCGCAGCTATAAATATTTTCACACAAGTCTGTTTATCTATGATGTCATTGGGGTACAAACCCAACAATGGTATGGCTGGATCAAAGGGCAGGCAATCTTTTATAGCCCTTTGAGCATAGTTCCAAATTGCCAGGCAGAATGGTTGTATCAGTTCACAACTCCACCAGCAATGCATTAATGTCCCAATTTTGCCACATCCCCTCCAACATTCATCAGTCTCCCCTTCTTTCATTTTTGCCAATTTGCTAGGAGTGAGGTGATAACTCAGAGTTGTTTTGATTTGCATTTCTCTAATTATTAGAGTCTTAGAACACTTTCTCATGTAAGCACATTGATACTTTTGATTTCTTTACCTGAAAATTGCCTATTCATGTCTCTTGCCCATTTATCAATTGGCGAATGGCTTGATTTTTTATACAACTGATTTATCTCCTTGTATATTTGAGTAATTAGACCCCTGTCAGAGTTTTTTGTTATAAAGATTTTTTCCCAATTTGTTGTTTCCCTTCTGATTTTGACTACATTGTTTTTGTTTGTACAAAA
>NW_025347546.1:0-282 GCF_016433145.1 Gracilinanus agilis | reverse complement strand
CTCCTTGTATATTTGAGTAATTAGACCCCTGTCAGAGTTTTTTGTTATAAAGATTTTTTCCCAATTTGTTGTTTCCCTTCTGATTTTGACTACATTGTTTTTGTTTGTACAAAAGCTTTTTAGCTTGATATAATGAAAACCATTTAATTTACATTTTGTAATTTTCTCTAGCTCTTGTTTGGTTTTAAATTCTTTCCTTTCCCAGAGATCTGACAGGTATACTATTTTGTGTTCACTTAACTTATTTATAGTTTCCCTCTTTATATTCAGGTCATTCACCCA
>NW_025347545.1:539-1068 GCF_016433145.1 Gracilinanus agilis | reverse complement strand
ATCAAACACCTAAGAACATTATCATTATTAATTAAGTCAGAAGGAATCTACATGGTTTGAGGGTATGAGTATGAGTTGATTATGTTGGGATGATCTCCAAAAAATAAAAAATCAAGGATGAAAAAGAAGGATGCACTGGGAGAAGGGGGAAGGGAGAGATAGAATGAGGAAAATTTTCTAACATAAAAGAGGTAGGCAAGGAAGAGCTTTTCAATTGAAAGGGAAAATGCGTCATGGATAGAGGGCAATACTTGAACCGTAATCTCATCAGAATTTGTTCAAAAGTGAAGATTACATATAATCAGGTATGAAAATTTATCTTACCCAAATAGGGAAAGTAGAAGGAAAGGGGATAAGAGATAAGTGTGTAAGGGTGATAAAAGGGAGGGTGGATAAACAAAGGCAGTGTTTAGAAATAAAACCAAATTTTGAGTAGGGATAAGACAAGTGTGTGTGTGTGTGTGTGTGTGTGTGTGTGTGAGAGAGAGAGAGAGAGAGAGAGAGAGAGAGAGAGAGAGAGAGAGAGAGA
>NW_025347545.1:0-529 GCF_016433145.1 Gracilinanus agilis | reverse complement strand
ATCAAACACCTAAGAACATTATCATTATTAATTAAGTCAGAAGGAATCTACATGGTTTGAGGGTATGAGTATGAGTTGATTATGTTGGGATGATCTCCAAAAAATAAAAAATCAAGGATGAAAAAGAAGGATGCACTGGGAGAAGGGGGAAGGGAGAGATAGAATGAGGAAAATTTTCTAACATAAAAGAGGTAGGCAAGGAAGAGCTTTTCAATTGAAAGGGAAAATGCGTCATGGATAGAGGGCAATACTTGAACCGTAATCTCATCAGAATTTGTTCAAAAGTGAAGATTACATATAATCAGGTATGAAAATTTATCTTACCCAAATAGGGAAAGTAGAAGGAAAGGGGATAAGAGATAAGTGTGTAAGGGTGATAAAAGGGAGGGTGGATAAACAAAGGCAGTGTTTAGAAATAAAACCAAATTTTGAGTAGGGATAAGACAAGTGTGTGTGTGTGTGTGTGTGTGTGTGTGTGTGAGAGAGAGAGAGAGAGAGAGAGAGAGAGAGAGAGAGAGAGAGAGAGAGA
>NW_025347544.1:0-1051 GCF_016433145.1 Gracilinanus agilis | reverse complement strand
TAGCCAACCACAACCAGCCATAGCGTCAAAGTCAGCTGTTGATGGCCATAGTCAAGCATAAAATCAGTCACCCAATAACAACAGCCAGTCACAGTCTGCCAGTGTCAAAAATTATCAATGTGAGATGAAGAAAATGATATAGCAAAGATGGTGGTGGTATATTGATGGTGATAGGGAGGGGCAAATGCAACAATTTGGGGGACAACAGAGGCAAGAAAAGAAATGAGGCATGGCAAGGAGAGATAGTTTGCTTAGGGTCACATACAGATTTGGTATAGTCTGATTTCTCTGTTTTGGAGATAGTACAGATTCAGCTAACTCTTTCTGTTTTGGTTGCTCCCTACTCTTGGACTCCTAGAACTTGGGGACTGCATAATCAATCTTACAGTGACTGCAGGGCCTTTAAGAAATAGAATAGGGTTTTTGGAGAACTTTATACTTCATACAGCTGATCATGTGCAAGGTAATATGCCGAGAGAGAGAGAGAGAGAGAGAGAGAGAGAGAGAGAGAGAGAGAGAGNATACTTAATGTAGCCAACCACAACCAGCCATAGCGTCAAAGTCAGCTGTTGATGGCCATAGTCAAGCATAAAATCAGTCACCCAATAACAACAGCCAGTCACAGTCTGCCAGTGTCAAAAATTATCAATGTGAGATGAAGAAAATGATATAGCAAAGATGGTGGTGGTATATTGATGGTGATAGGGAGGGGCAAATGCAACAATTTGGGGGACAACAGAGGCAAGAAAAGAAATGAGGCATGGCAAGGAGAGATAGTTTGCTTAGGGTCACATACAGATTTGGTATAGTCTGATTTCTCTGTTTTGGAGATAGTACAGATTCAGCTAACTCTTTCTGTTTTGGTTGCTCCCTACTCTTGGACTCCTAGAACTTGGGGACTGCATAATCAATCTTACAGTGACTGCAGGGCCTTTAAGAAATAGAATAGGGTTTTTGGAGAACTTTATACTTCATACAGCTGATCATGTGCAAGGTAATATGCCGAGAGAGAGAGAGAGAGAGAGAGAGAGAGAGAGAGAGAGAGAGAGAG
>NW_025347543.1:0-1055 GCF_016433145.1 Gracilinanus agilis | reverse complement strand
TCTCTCTCTCTCTCTCTCCTCTCCTCTCTCCCCTCCTTCTCTCTCTCTCTCTCTCTCCTTTACACTATATTCTACTCACTGGAAATCATTAACAGGGAAATTGGCCAGTTCACTATACCCAGCAGCCTTCCCAACAACTGTACTCAACTCAAGCCTAATCTTATTTAGAAAACTATGGATTTCACAATTTGACCATTAACATTTGTTTTGGAAAAAAAAGGCAAAGCTTCAAATCACCATCCTTCCACATTCTAGGGATTGCTAAGAAATATAGGATGACAGAAAGAGAAAATATTGTAAGGACGACTACCAATAAATTCTTTATAAGCAGCTTAGGTAGTCCACAGAAAGGCTGAATGGCATCTTTTGCAGGACTGAGTGTAACACCTGAATTCTTGCAGTTAGGATGTATTAGGAGAAAAGGAGAAAGAGGGAGATGGGTTGGGGGTGGGATTGGGACAGAATATAGTGGAGAGAGAGAGAGAGAGAGAGAGAGAGAGAGAGAGAGAGAGAGAGAGAGAGNTCTCTCTTCTTCTCTCTCTCTCTCTCTCCTCTCCTCTCTCCCCTCCTTCTCTCTCTCTCTCTCTCTCCTTTACACTATATTCTACTCACTGGAAATCATTAACAGGGAAATTGGCCAGTTCACTATACCCAGCAGCCTTCCCAACAACTGTACTCAACTCAAGCCTAATCTTATTTAGAAAACTATGGATTTCACAATTTGACCATTAACATTTGTTTTGGAAAAAAAAGGCAAAGCTTCAAATCACCATCCTTCCACATTCTAGGGATTGCTAAGAAATATAGGATGACAGAAAGAGAAAATATTGTAAGGACGACTACCAATAAATTCTTTATAAGCAGCTTAGGTAGTCCACAGAAAGGCTGAATGGCATCTTTTGCAGGACTGAGTGTAACACCTGAATTCTTGCAGTTAGGATGTATTAGGAGAAAAGGAGAAAGAGGGAGATGGGTTGGGGGTGGGATTGGGACAGAATATAGTGGAGAGAGAGAGAGAGAGAGAGAGAGAGAGAGAGAGAGAGAGAGAGAGAGAG
>NW_025347542.1:0-2650 GCF_016433145.1 Gracilinanus agilis | reverse complement strand
CTCTTTCTCTCTCTCTCTCTTTTCCTCTCTCCCTCCCTCCCTCTCAACCAAAGGGGCTTGGGGCAATCCTTTTCCTTAAAAGTGACAAAAATCTGATTGGTGTCTGAGTAGGCCCTTTTCCCAGCCGGCCTCCCCTCTTTCTCCCTCCCCCAACCTTTTGGATGAGTGCTGAGGAGGACACTCAACAGGACAGTCTTTTTGGAGTAGTCAGAGCTCTTCCAAGGCAAAGTCCAAGTATGGTCTTCCTCTGCCTCCCAGTTCTCTCTTGGCTGGCTCTGGAATGCCCTGAGGTTAAGGATGATGTGGAGTTAAGCACAGCTTCTGTGAGGTCACTGGCTTTGTTACCAAACACTCCCTTTTTACTGTGACAATATGGCCCAAACAAACCTCACTATCAGCCAGGTGAATCTTGCTCTGCTTTGCACTGCACTTTCCAAAGAGGATACTGGTGAAGTTAGTGAATTGAATCCATTCTCCTTACCCTGTCATGTCTTTGACCACAGAGAGAATCTCGTGCCCTCTTTTGTCACCAGAGCTCTCCTCATCCCTGGTCTTCCAGGCTTGTCTTGAACTCACCGGATGTACCTCTGCTCACACTGTCCTGCCACTCCATCTCTGCCTCACTGAATCCTCAATCGAGGCCTGGGTCCAATGTAAACTACTCTAGGAAGGCCTCACTAACCCTTACCCTTGTCCATCAGGAAGAATCCTTTCCTTTTGGGTATGAAATTAGAGGGTTAAATTCTCCCAGTGAAAAGGGATCTCCAAGGCATCATACTATTATTTTCAAGAGGAAAAACTGAGGGTCCAAAAGAGGAAGATCCTTAGGGTAGGGGGCCTCCAGGTAGTAAGAGGAAGTGCTCAACAATTGGGTTGGAAAGAACCATTGTGAATGTCATGTTATAAAATGTCAAGATGAGGTTCTGGGCTCTGCTAGATTGCACACTTTCTCACCTGGCCCTTTGAGTGTCTCTTTTAGGAAGGGCCCTTAAAATGACTGGGTGTATGGGCAGGTAGACCTGAAGACAGGAATATCTGGGTTCAAATATGGCTTTGGAGAATTCTCTGGCAAGTTAGTTATAACACCCATCACTTATTCTTTACCATTCTTCTGCCTTAGAATTGCTCCACAGACTTGATTCTAAGACAGAAGGCAAGGGTTTCCAAAAAAGCAAAAGAAAGAAGAGCTGACTGTCCTACTGCACATGGAATATCTGTTGAAAGATGTTTTTCCATTATTCCCTAGACTGGGAAGAGTTTCTTGAAACCTTAAGGATTCCAAAGAGTGGCTACAACCATCCATTGATACTAGAGCCAGAACAGGAGCCAGCAGCCATAGGTTAGTCTTTGACAGGATGAGAGCCATCCAAGAGAGAATTGGGAGCCACAGGAAGACTATAGTTGGATTTTGGCTTGGAGGAACTAAGACTACTACAAAATTACTGTCCTGCTGAGTGTCTTCTTAAGGATTCATCCAAAAGGTTGGGGGAAGGAGCAAGATGGGAGGACTAGTGGGGAAAGGGGCCCACTTAGCCTCCACTCTGCTTTTTGTCACTTTTAAACAAAAAGACAACCCCAAACTACTGTGGTGTGGGTTTAGGTGGGGGTCAGGTACAGGTACAATCACATAGATTGTCAAGTATTCAAAACCAGGAAAACCTTGATACTGTAAAATTTAAATANTAAAATTTAAATATCCAATAACTCCAAGTATTATATTTTATAAGATTTATTTATAATTACTTGAAGCAGAAGAAAGAAAAGGGCAAAAGTATGAGCCTGAGTAAAGCCAGGTTTCCCAGCCACCTTTGGGGGGAAAGAGAGAGAGGGCCAGTGTCGCACAAACATTATATTTCCAAAAGCTAATGAAGTAACATTAGAACAAAAGTGGGATGCTGGGAGAGAAAGTCCTATGGTTCAAAATTCTAATTACAGGATACTATTGAAAATGTTGGACTACACCAAACACAACCAAACACACCCAGAGAAACTGAGGATATAAGAATTTACCCCCATAGATCAGTTGCCATGTTTGTTGACCAAAGGAACATGGAAACTTCAGCTACCAATGGATTCCCTTCTCTTCCCAAACTGCAGTTTCTCCATCCACAAAGTAAGGGGGTTAGAACTCTGAATGCATGTTCTACATCAGAAGTTTCATGTTCCCAAGGTGTCAAGTATTTGTATGTATATAGTTAAAGCCAGAATTCAGCCTTTACCCAAGTAGAGAGGAAACTGAGCAATTGAAAAGACCTGAGGAAGTCTTTGATGAAATCTAGCCTGCTTTTACGCTATCTGCTGTTCTTTATTCCCTGTTCCTTGCATTTGGCACCCACTACCTTTATAGCCCCAGCAAACCATCCAAGACAAAAATGAAAGAAGTGGCCAGAATTTATTCAATAAGATCTGGCCCTTAAAAAGGAGATATTATGTGTCTGTTGTTGAAATACAGGATGGGATGGTCAGGAATAGCATTGGAACCAACCTTTACAGACATAGCAAGAGAGTCAACTTACAAGGAGGTAGGCTGCAAGTGAGAGAGTGAGAAATAAAATAACAGCGAGATAGATAGATAGAGAGAGACAGAGAGACAGACAGACAGACATGGAGAGAGAGAGAGAGAGAGAGAGAGAGAGAGAGAGAGAGAGAG
>NW_025347541.1:378-1093 GCF_016433145.1 Gracilinanus agilis | reverse complement strand
CAAATTCATAAAGGAGAAACTGGCAGAGCTCAAGAAGGAAATAGATAGTAAAACCATACTAGTGGGAGATCTAAATATTCCTCTGTCAGATCTAGATAAATCAAACTGAAAAATAAATAAGAAAGAGGTAAGAGAGGTGAATGAAGTCCTAGAAAAATTAGATATAATTGATATGTGGAGGAAAATAAATAGGGACAAAAAGAAATACACCTTGTTTTCAGCTGCACATGGCACATTCACAAAGATTGACCATGTTATAGGGCATAGAATCATTGCAAACAAATGCAAAAGAGCAGAAATAATAAATGTAACCTTCTCAGATCATAATGCAATAAAAGTAATAATTAGTAAGGGCACCTGGACAGGAAAATCAAAAACTAATTGGAAATTAAATAATATGATTCTCCAAAACGAATTTGTCAAAGAAGGAATCATAGAAACAATCAATAATTTCATTGAAGAAAATGACAATGATGAGACATCCTACCAAACTCTGTGGGATGCGGCCAAGGCAGTACTCAGGAGGAAATTTATATCCTTGAGTGTATATATTAACAAATTAGGAAGGGCAGAGATTAATGAATTGGGCATGCAACTCAAAAAATTAGAAAGCGAGCAAATTAAAAATCCCCAGATGGAAACTAAATTAGAAATACTAAAAATCAAGGGAGAAATTAATAAAATCAAAAGTAAAAGAACTATTGAATTAATAAAT
>NW_025347541.1:0-285 GCF_016433145.1 Gracilinanus agilis | reverse complement strand
AGACTAGAAGCTGGTACTTTGAAAAAACAGATAAAATAGACAAAGTACTAGTCAATCTAATAAAAAAAAGGAAAGAAGAAAACCAAATTGACAGTATCAAAGATGAAAAGGGAAACCTCACCTCTAATGAAGAGGAAATTAAGGCAATCATTAAAAACTATTTTGCCCAATTATATGGCAATAAATATAACAATTTAGGAGATATGGATGAATATTTACAAAAATATAAACTGCCTATATTAACAGCAGAAGAAATAGAATACCTAAATAATCCCATATCAGAAA
>NW_025347540.1:0-2461 GCF_016433145.1 Gracilinanus agilis | reverse complement strand
AAAATTTGAATATATAAATATATAAAATACATAGATATTTTAAAATATGTTTCATATATAATTGGAAAAATATAACAGTTAAACAAAACAAAAACAAAAAAGTGATTACCATACGGCACAGTGATAGAACGACAGACCTAGAGTCACAAAGACTCATCGTCCTGAGTTCAAATCTGGCCTCAGACACTTATTCGCTGTGTAACCCTGGTGAAGTAACTTAACCCTGTTCGCCTCAGTTCCTCATCTGTAAAATGAGTTGAGAAGGAAATGGCAAACCACCCCATGATCTTTGACAAGAAAACCATAAATGGAGTCACAAAGAGTTGGGCACAACTGAAACGACTGAACGCCACCACCATCATTCAGCCTGTGGTTCTTCTTATTCCTCTTTTATGTGGATGAAACTCAAACTGGGTTCTGAAGCACCAGAGAATTTCTCAAAATCAGGCTTCAGTGTAATTATAATTGACACCAAAAGACTAATTTTCCCAGTTGTGGATTATGGAAGTTTTAGCTTAGAATCATAAAACGATATAATCCTAGAGTTTAAAGAGGCTTCAGATTTGATCTAATAGCTAACCTCCAGCTGAAGCACAATCATGGATTCCCCATTCATGAGAAGCCTTCAAACAGGAGTTGGGTGATCACTGGAGTAGGTTGCGAGGGAAATTCTTCTTGGGGGCATAGATTGGATTAGATGGTTGCTAAGGTTGCTTCTAACTCTGAAATTCAGGAGTAATATGTTTGATCTCCATATATTTACCCATCCTCTACTTGGCAATGGAGCTGGCTTCTGCCCAAAACATGCAAACTACTCCAGTTAAAAATATTTCTGATCAATAGAAGTTCCTCCTGACAGTGAGCAGCCAAACCTTTCTTCCTTGTAGCTTGCATCCATGCATTGCTCCTACTTTTGCTTTCTGGGACCAAACGGAAGTTTTGTTTTGTTTTGTTTTTTTAATTAAATTTCATCTTTTAAAATTGTGAAACATTTGTTTCCCTTCCCACTCAGAGAAAACAAAAGAAAAACAAAACTATTATAAAAATATGCATAGTCAAGCAAAACATTCCCATGTAACCTTATTTAAAAGTATGTCTCATTCAGCATCTTGCATCTCTTACCCCTCTGTCAGATTTATCGCTGACCCTCTGGGGTTGATCGCTGAGTTGATCAGAATTCTGAAATCTTTCATAACAGTTTTTTTATATTATTTTCATAGAAACTGATCTCTTGGTTCTGCTTATTTCACTCCCAAAGAGAATTTTAATATGTTTTTCATATGTCAATATTTTAGATATTTAAAGATTTTAATCACACCTTTTTAGAAGGTGTCTTTCCTCCATGCTTAAACATGCCCAGTTTATTCAAATGATTGTTGGCATAATTTTTATGTTGTCATCATCCCCTTCATCCTAATAATAATATGAATAATCCCGATAGCATTTATTTAGCACTTTAAACTTTACACAGCCTTACAAATATTATCTCACCTGATACGCAGATGAAGGGACTATGGGATCATGATCATGGGAGATAGCTACTATTATTACTCCCATTTTACAGATGAGGAAACTGAGGCAGACAGAGGTTGAGTGACTTGTCAGATCACAAAGCTAGTAATACCTGATTTGATCCTCACAACAACTGTGGGAATCAGTGCTCTCAGGATCCCCATTTTACAGATGAAGGAAATGAAGCAGATAGGGGTTAAATGACTTGCCCAGGGTCACACAAGTAGTAAGTGTCTAAGACAGGATTTGGATTCAAGGCTTCGTGACTCCAGGTACAGTGCTCTATGCATTGTGCTACGTACTATTTTGACCTGTCTGTGTACCTCCTATTCTGTGGCTCTCAGACCTAACCATAATATTTCAGATGCCTGACCAGAGTAGAGTACAATAGAATTGCCACTCTCTATGTTCTTCTGGACTCCGTATACCAATTAATGCCACCTGATATTTGGGATTTATTTGAGGGGCAACCAGGTCACTCTGTTAACATATAAAGAGTGTGTCTATAGGGACCTAACACTGAAGAAGACTTCCCCAATTTATATTTGTGTGACAGAAATAGAACCTGACCATTAGTCCCTGTATCATTTAAAAAAATGTTTTTGTTGATGTTTTCTGTTTTTATATCATTCTAATTATTTCTAGTATCCCTCCCCCTCCTCCTTCCAGAGAGTCACCCCATGTACCAAATGGAATTTACAAAGAAAAAAACAAGAAAAAAAATCACAACTTATAAATACATTGAAAAAGCCTGAAAAGTTGCACAATAAGTAACAGCTGTGGACCTCCTTCTTCCATGAAGGGGGCGTCTTCTTATATCTTGTATCTCATATCTTTTTATAACTCTTCAGCCTGGGTCATGCTTGATTTTTACAATTTTGTTACATTCACTTGTTTTTTTTGAGGAAAGAAGGAAGGAAGGGAGAAAGGAAGGAAGGAAGGAAGGAAG
>NW_025347539.1:0-1148 GCF_016433145.1 Gracilinanus agilis | reverse complement strand
TTTATTAGAATGACCAGTACTTTGTCTATTTTATCTGTTTTTTCAAAATACCAGCTTCTAGTCTTATTTATTAATTCAATAGTTCTTTTACTTTCGATTTTATTACTTTCTCCCTTAATTTTTAGCATTTCTAATTTAGTTTTCATCAGGGGATTTTTAATTTGCTCGCTTTCTAGTTTTTTATGTTGCATGCCCAATTCACTAATCTCTGCCCTCCCCAATTAGTTAATATATATGTACTCAATGGTATAAATTTCCCCCTGAATACTGCCTTAGCTGCATCCCACAGAGTTTGGTAGGATGTCTCATCATTGTCATTCTCTTCAATGAAATTGTTGATTGTTTCTATGATTTCTTCTTTGACTAACTGGTTTTGGAGAATCATATTATTTAATTTCCAATTAGTTTTTCATTTGCCTGTCNTGGTTTTGGAGAATCATATTATTTAATTTCCAATTAGTTTTTCATTTGCCTGTCCAGATGCTCTTACTAATTATTATTTTTATTGCATTATGGTCTGAGAAGGTTACATTTATTATTTCTGCTCTTTTGCATTTGTTTGCAGTGTTTCTATGCCCTATTACATGGTCAATCTTTTTGAATGTACCATGTGCAGTTGAAAAGAAGGTATATTCCTTTTTGTCCCTATTTGTTTTTCTCCACATATCAATTAAATCTAATTTTTCTAGGACTTTATTCACCTCTCTTACCACTTTCTTATTTATTTTTTGGTTTGATTTATCTAGATCTGAAAGAGGAATATTTAGATCTCCCACTAGTATGGTTTTGCTATCTATTTCCTTCTTGAGCTCTGCCAGTTTCTCCTTTATGAATTTGGATGATATGCCACTTGGTGCGTACATATTTAGCAGTGTTATTTTCTCATTGTCTATATTACCTTTAATCATGATGTAATGATATGATGGTCTACTTAAAAAATCCTAGAGAATCAACTAAAAAGCTTGTAGAAATAATCAACAACTTTAGCAGAGTTGCAGGATACAAAATAAATGCACATAAATCATCAGCATTTCTATATATTTCCAACACATTAGAGCAGCAAGAGGTAGAAAGAGAAACACCATTTAAAATCACCCTAGTGAATATAAAATACTTAGGAATCTATCTACCAAAACAAACACAGCAAT
>NW_025347538.1:0-1015 GCF_016433145.1 Gracilinanus agilis | reverse complement strand
CTATTTTCTCTTCCATTAATCTGGGCAGTTTATATTTTGTAAATATCCACATATTTCTCTTACATTGTTATTTTTACTGACACATAATTGGGCAAAATAACTTCTAAAAACAGTTTTAATTAAATTTTTCTTTGTAGTAGATTTATCTTTTTTTGATACTAGTAATTTGTTTTTTCTTTACATGTTAATAAAATTAAGTAATGTTTTACCTGTTGTATAGATTTTTTTCATAATCCAGATCCTAATTTTACTATTTCATTTTTTTCTATTTGAATTTTATTTACCATCTTTGATTTTCAGGATTTTTATTTTGGTTTTTAATTTGGGATTTATAATACATTTTAGTCTAGCTTGCTGTTATCATTTATAAAAGAAAAAAATGTTTATATAGGCAAGTAAACAATAATTCTCTAACACCTGAAATATATTTCAGTAACTCCTCCTCTTTGTCTCTCTCTCTCTCTCTCTCTCTCTCTCTCTCTCTCTCTCTCTCTCTCTCTCTNATTTATTATTCTATTTTCTCTTCCATTAATCTGGGCAGTTTATATTTTGTAAATATCCACATATTTCTCTTACATTGTTATTTTTACTGACACATAATTGGGCAAAATAACTTCTAAAAACAGTTTTAATTAAATTTTTCTTTGTAGTAGATTTATCTTTTTTTGATACTAGTAATTTGTTTTTTCTTTACATGTTAATAAAATTAAGTAATGTTTTACCTGTTGTATAGATTTTTTTCATAATCCAGATCCTAATTTTACTATTTCATTTTTTTCTATTTGAATTTTATTTACCATCTTTGATTTTCAGGATTTTTATTTTGGTTTTTAATTTGGGATTTATAATACATTTTAGTCTAGCTTGCTGTTATCATTTATAAAAGAAAAAAATGTTTATATAGGCAAGTAAACAATAATTCTCTAACACCTGAAATATATTTCAGTAACTCCTCCTCTTTGTCTCTCTCTCTCTCTCTCTCTCTCTCTCTCTCTCTCTCTCTCTCTCTCTCTCT
>NW_025347537.1:0-1094 GCF_016433145.1 Gracilinanus agilis | reverse complement strand
TGGGTTGGAGTGGGGGAGACTTGAGACAACCAGATCCACCAGCTCATGGGTGAGGGGATGAGGGTTTGCACTAGATGCTGGCAGTATTGGAGGAGAGAAAAGGAGTGTATTGGAGAGATGTTGCAAAGGAGAAATTTATAGACCTTGGTGACAAATTGGATATGGGGTGAGAGATGAGAGATAGTGAGGAGTGCAGGATGATGTCTAGGGTTTGAGCTTGGGTGATTGGGAGAATGGTGGTACCCTCCACAGTAATAGGGAAGTTTGGAATGAGGAAAGACTTTGGGAAAAAGATGAGTTTAATTTTAAATATGTTGAATTTAAGAGGTCTATGGGACAAGGAATTTGAGATATCTGACAGGCAGTTGGAGATTATAGACAGTACTCAAGATGAAGAGTGGGAATATGGAAACTTTTGTGAATTGTCTTAGTAACTAACCTCTTTCTGACTCAGTGAAATCTTTTTTTATTTTTTTGTTTTTTATTAAACCCTTAACTTCTGTGTATTGACTCATAGGTGGAAGAGTGGTAAGGGTGGGCAATGGGGGGGGTCAAGTGACTTGCCCAGGGTCATACAGTTTGGGAAGTGTCTGAGCCTGGATTTGAACCTAGGACCTCCCGTCTCTAGGCCTGACTCTCAATCCACTGAGCTACCCAGCTGCCCCCTCAGTGAAATCTTTATAATGCAAGGATAGTAGGTATTGAAGTTAGTGAGAGCCTTTCATGCATTCAGTTGGGAGAGAACAAGGTTAAACAGTATTCCTCAAATATTTAGTATAATGTAGTAGAATATTATAATATTTTGAGTGTAAATTTCCTTTTCACCTTGTTACTAAACTTTGTCTTAGGTTTACCTTTTTGTATCTTTGTATCAGTCTCTATGTGAAGGAAAAAAAATAAAGATCAGAAAGTTTAGAGATTAAAAATTAACAAAGTCAGAAACTAGACCTAGCAAGATATATATGGAGTCTCTCTCTCTCTCTCTTCTCTCTCTCTCTCTCTCTCTCTCTCTCTCTCTCTCTCTCTCTCTCTCTCTCTCATANTCTCTCTCTCTCTCTCTCTCTCTCTCTCTCTCTCTCTCTCTCTCTCTCTCT
>NW_025347536.1:0-1331 GCF_016433145.1 Gracilinanus agilis | reverse complement strand
TATATATATATATATATATAGTGGAGCAAAAGTGATTTATGGTTGGATTAGTTCAAGTCTGAAGTGTGGCAGGGCATAATAAGTAAGATAAAAAGGGGACAAGGGATGCAAGAAAGGAATATAATATAGAGATGAATTTCAAGAAGGAGTTAAGTTGAGGAAAAGAAAAGAGAAGAGCTGGTGCTGGGGAGGTGGTCTAGAGCAAGTGGCAAAACGTTTAGAGACCAAGTACCCAAACTGCAACCCTCATGCCACACATGAGCCCCCTGCCTTACCCCAGATAGGGGAGGGAGGAAGCGCTCCCATTGGGCTGCTGTTCAGAGTGGTGGTGATGTGAGAAAAGTCTTAGCGGGTGTGTGTGGAGAGGGGTAAGGGAGCAGCCCCTTCCGGCATGCTCTAGCACACATGCCATAGATTTGTCAGAACAGGCTTAGAAGAAAACAGAGGATTCAAGAGATTAGAAACAGTGTGAAAAACAAATCTGATTTTTAAATTGAAGGTAAAGAAGGACACTGAAAGCTCTTAGATTATGTTCAGCTAAAGGAGATTTTGGAATTCTTTAATATAGAAGCCATACATTTGCAGGTGATGGCAAGATAATTGTATAGCCATTTTGTGTGTGTGTGTGTGTGTGTGTGTGTGTGTGTGTGTGTGTGTGTGNTATATATATATATATATATATATATATATAGTGGAGCAAAAGTGATTTATGGTTGGATTAGTTCAAGTCTGAAGTGTGGCAGGGCATAATAAGTAAGATAAAAAGGGGACAAGGGATGCAAGAAAGGAATATAATATAGAGATGAATTTCAAGAAGGAGTTAAGTTGAGGAAAAGAAAAGAGAAGAGCTGGTGCTGGGGAGGTGGTCTAGAGCAAGTGGCAAAACGTTTAGAGACCAAGTACCCAAACTGCAACCCTCATGCCACACATGAGCCCCCTGCCTTACCCCAGATAGGGGAGGGAGGAAGCGCTCCCATTGGGCTGCTGTTCAGAGTGGTGGTGATGTGAGAAAAGTCTTAGCGGGTGTGTGTGGAGAGGGGTAAGGGAGCAGCCCCTTCCGGCATGCTCTAGCACACATGCCATAGATTTGTCAGAACAGGCTTAGAAGAAAACAGAGGATTCAAGAGATTAGAAACAGTGTGAAAAACAAATCTGATTTTTAAATTGAAGGTAAAGAAGGACACTGAAAGCTCTTAGATTATGTTCAGCTAAAGGAGATTTTGGAATTCTTTAATATAGAAGCCATACATTTGCAGGTGATGGCAAGATAATTGTATAGCCATTTTGTGTGTGTGTGTGTGTGTGTGTGTGTGTGTGTGTGTGTGTGTGTG